>NW_012150829.1:498424-513421 GCF_000956105.1 Propithecus coquereli
TTCTAATGTTTATTTTGAGAGACGCATTCCCCCATTTAGTTGATGTAATTCTGACAGAATTGTTACTGCCTGTTTTAAGGGTGGAGTCTATGGCTGCACTCTACTTCTAGCTCCCCTGGCAACTCCATTCCTTAATTTCGTTCAGAGTATAGGCATGAACACATGATTCAAGCCAAATATAACCAATCTGAATATTGCTTCAGTGGCTAGGAAAAGTTACTCTGTCTTTCCTATTTGACCTCAAGGCATTCAAAACTTATTGACTCCAAGCCACCTTACCTCCATAAGTGAAAAGTATTCTGAGAATAGGGCCAAATCATGCAACAGAGAGGGAAAAGGTAAGACAAGATTTGGAGAAAATCAGTTCTTATATCATGATCAGAACACTGTATCCACAAAACCATGAAACTAGAGTAATCTCTGGACTAGTCTGCTATATTTTTTTCTCTGTTGAAATAGTGTAAAACAAATATTATTGAAAATTTTGGAAAAATTCATGTGTATTTAAACAGAAAAGTATAAAGGAAAAGAATAACTTTCCATTAAATAAATGGGCATAATTCATGAACAGACAATTCATAATAAAAGATTATCCAGTGGTTATTTAAAGTTTTTCTGGTTTATAATTTGCTACCATATGTTTCGACTATTTTCCCTCATTAGAATGGAAATACCAAACCAGAGGACAATCCTGACTTGAACTTCTTATCACTATGTCTCCAGGTCTTGGAATCATGTTAGTGGAAACAAAATAGGTATTCAGTTTTTAAAAATGAATTTAAAACATCAATAAATCATGCAGAAAATATAAATAAAATAATAATGAGATAATCTCATTTTAAAAAGATGAATATAGTCCTTGTTGTGAAGAATGTGGGAGCCAATTCACCCATACAGTTTTAGTGGTATTGTAAATTTGTAGTGCCTTTCTGAAAGGCAAATAGGCAATATCCTTCAAATTTAAACTTTTTATTTCATTAGACCTAGAAAATTGGGGAAATCAATTCTATGATATTCTCTATATTGTAAACAAAGTAATAGGACTATTTTTAATAATGAGAAAGTGAAAACATATTCAATAATAGAGAGATATTTTAATAAATTTACTCATCCATATCATGATATTATATGTAGATGTCAAAAAGAATATGGTAGATTGTACAGAAGAATGGGCTGAGAAAAAAAAGAATATGATAGACATGTTAACATGGAAAGGTCACCAAAATGTATAGTTAAGATGAAAAACCAAAGTAGAAAAATGACTATATAGTATAAACCCATTCATGTAAAAATAAAGTTCATTACTATATGTATTTGGTCTATCTCAACATATCTTTTTCTCTATTGCTCCTATTTGTTTATCTTTTTATGTCTGTGTATAAGCATGCATATGTCTCCATATTTATCTATCTGGTGAAACATATATTTCCAATACATAGGAAGAAATCTAGAATGACACATTGATTACATATGTTTGGAGTGGAGGAGGAAAATATTAGGTTATACAAAGAGAAAATAACATATGCTATTTTTTATGAAAGACATGGATTTTGAAGTAGTTCTTATTAAAATGAAAAAATTGTCATAGTTTCACTTTTTCTTTTTACTTCTTTGACTGTGAAGGAAGGTGAACATTTCCAAGTCTATTAGCAAATAACATTTCCTTGTCACTTATTTCTTATTTTTGAGATTTTTCTAGCTCTTCTTTGAAACTATTTTTATTAATATTTTAGTTAATTATTTATTCTTATGAATTTATGTCTCTTAGTGGGAGAATAAATATGTTGTTTACATATTGTTGCTAGCCAAAGTTGTACTTGTTCATTTTTAACTGATACAATTTCTAAACAGGATCCGGCATTAGTTCCGGGTTTGAAGCTTAGTTCTGTCATCTAAGAGTTAGGAGGATAAAGAAATTTACTTAATTTCTCCCTAACTCAGTTTCCTGATAGTAGTAGTTATAAAAAACATATTGTGAGGATCAGCTAAAATGGCATATGGAGAGTGTCTAGGCTGATTTCCATCACATGGAATTACAATAAAATTAATTTTCATTCTCAATTTTTTTTGATAATAATGTCTATATATTTATTAATATATTTCATATGGTATAAAGTATTTTCTATATCAATCTGTCTAGTAAAACTACAAATATCTTGGGACCAGATATTGTTATTCATTCATTATTTTGTCCCCTGAAGCAGTTAGCACAATCCCTTCCATGTGGTAGGCACTTAAGATATACTTGCTGAATTTAATTGAAAGCCTTAAGTAACTCGAAGGAGTAGATCAACACTGTTAAGAAGAAATAAGTTAAATCAACTAAAAGTACACACATAAATTAATTTTACTGTTATCTTTGATGAATTTTTAAGAATTATACCACCCAAAAGTTCCATAGACTTACCACTCTTGAAGTAATTATTTGAAAATGCTTTTTTAAAAAGCTGTATTCACTCTTGTTCAGTCATAAAAATATGATCACTCTAGCTCACAAAAGAAAATTTTCAAACGGGCTCTTCTAATAAAGAAAAAAATCAACTAGCTGCCTACTTGACAACACTTTCTGAGAAGGCCTTTTTTGTATGAGCTAAACGATAAGATTTCTTAGCAAATCATTTCTCTCCCACTTTTTAAAAAAGTAAAGCTTTCTCCGAAATGCATAGAGTTCTTGTTAATGGAGTACTGACCTTAATCATCGACCAAGAAAACTAATTTTTTTCTTTATAATTTGAAATATTTGCATAGGTAATGCTCAGAATGTTTGTTCAGGTTCATGTTGAATGAAAGAAATGAATTAAAACAGAGTAATCCTAAATATAAAAGAGTAACACATAGAATTACCAAGGTTTATTTTAATTTGCCATATATTAATAAGTTATACACTATATTGAACATTTTGAGACCTTCTATTTCTCTTAATTAAACTTGAAACCACTTCCTGTTTTTGCATATATAAGAAAAACAAGAGAGTTAATTTTTTGGCAGATGTAGAAGTGTGATTTTCCTCTACTATTTGTGGAAATCAGAAAAGAATCCAAGTGCTACAATTTTTTTTACACACAGTTCAAATTTCTGAAAATAAGTGGGGACCACAGAAATTATATCCAGAAGCCACTGAAGAGACTTCAGCATATCAGTAATTATCAATAAGTATTGAACAATTTTAGTGTACCTTAAAAGTAGATAGATGGTCATAACTAGACAAGATAGAGATAAATGTCACACAGGCACGCACACACACACACAGATTTTTCAATGTGGATATGTCCCTTTTCGCCATATTATTGCTAAATTTTAATTGCTTTACTTCAAACAAGCCTGAACAGTTGCAAACATTAGTGCCTCCGCAGCTCTTCACAGCAATTTATTATTATTTATAATAAAAAAGCAGACATGCTGTCATTTGTCTAATCAATGGTTAACTCTCTGGAAGGAAAGCAAATTGATAGAACACTAATTAATTGTTTTAAAACCTAATTTAATGTAGCAACAAAAGTGAAGAAAAATTTAACTGAAACCAAGATTCAATAATTCTATTTTGTTTGTCAGTTAGTATATAGAGCGTTGGCTGATTAATGTTACTCTGGTAGTCTTCAAAGTTGATTCAATGCTATTTACTGCTATTTATTTAAAGCTCTGGAGTGAAGCATTTTCTCCTCTTCCATATGATTGATCTTTCATACTATAAAGGTTCTACCTTTATTTCACCTAAAATGTACCCTACAGTTATCTCTGATGAGTGAAACTTATTGTACTCTGCTAGGAATGTCAGTAATAAATGATGGGCTAAGGTGGATGTCTGCCTAAGAGAAAAAAAAAGAAAAGAAAAGAAAAGAAAACAAAAACAAACAAAAAAAGGCCAGTGAGTTTGAATTGATTCCATTAACAATAGTCATGATTGCTTGTGTAAGGGGGAAAAAGATTGTTATAAAAAGGCCTTTGAAAATGCCGGAAATGTCTCAGCAGTTTAAATACTTTTAAATTTTTAAATGCTATACAAGCTAGCAGAGCTGTGGTAGATTGAACTAAGTTTCATTATTGATTCCTCAAGACTTTGTTGGTGCATTGCCCATTTAAACACATTATCAGTTACTTAATGAGTAATTTATAATGCTTTGAAGAACATTTACTTCATTTAAAACAGCTAACAACATCATTCAAATGAGAGAAGGTGTCAGGACTCAATAAATGAAAATACTGGATGAAGACATAATGTCCATTAGAACAGAAGCCAAACAGATCTTTTTTACCACTCTGAATAAAATATTTCAAATATACAAGTATTTTAATAGTTGAACTATATTCTAAAACTATAATTATGAAGAGTCAATTAAATAATTATGGTTAAGCACATCCATGACATTATGGAGATATAATAGAAAATAGTACTGCAACTCTAAGATTTCAACTCATCTGTAACTATAAAATGGCTTTCAGTTTGAATGGACATTTTGTTTATTGCAATTTCCGTGTTCGAATAGTAATATTGCGTGTAAATTTCCAGCTTTCTCTAAAAATGTCTTAGCAGCAATCTTTTCTGCTCAATATTTCACAGAATGGAATGTCTGGTCAGAATTTCAATGTAGGTTTTTAAAGAGAGGAAATATTTATTTAAGTTAATATGCATAGTAATGTGAGTATTACTTATTCTCATATGACTATTAATGCGAGGCTTTAGCAAAACTTTCTTGTTACTGCTCTTACTAATAGGTTAAATTTGTATTATGTAAAAATAAAGATGGGGTAAAATTTATTTAGAAAGCCTTATTCTGCACTCATATTTTATTGGCCAAGTAGACTGAGCTGATCATTAAGATGCCTGACTCATTCAATCTAAACATTTTGTCATCTAGTTTTATCAAAGATTCTGTTATTTAAAGGGAAGAATAAATTGTAAGTGTTAAACATTACATTAATGTTTTGCCACTTACTGAACTAGTGTTTTCAAAATATGAGTCAACTACAATGCAGTTACAATAAATAATTTGCTTGGGGCCAAAGCCAACTATTTTAGATTTCAATTTTCTATTATATTGGTGAAGTATAATGCAAAAATACTAATTTATTTATGTTAATGTAAAAATAATTTCTATTAAGTATCTTCAGTAGACTAACGAAACTTTTCTGCTTTTGTTTAACTGGCATACAAACTAATTTTTTAATCAGTCTAACATTCTAATTTCAAAGATATGAGGATGAAGAATATGTATCATAGCCTTCTATGTGGTAATTAATTTACTTATACTATTCATATTTTAGTTTTACGAAATATTCCAAATTTCTAGAGTGAAAATATAACTCTTTCCACATGGAAAAAGTTACATTTGTATGAAGATATGTTAAGAGCCAAATTCTCTTCTCCTGCAGTGGTACAAATGAGAACATTGTAAGTATACCTTTTTACTTCCCAAGGTTATTATATAGACCTTCCTAAAATTTACTATGGTCAATATCTTGGGAACTTTTGAGCTTGTGAAGGTCAAACTGCAGTCACTCATACTCAGCTCAAAATAAACATCTTTAAATTATTTTACAGAATCTTTTTTCAATTAAGAAATTAAAAATTTCTTTTGTCCCCTCTTTGGAAGTCAGTTCACCTGGTTGTCTTGTGACCGGAGCTTTCTGACAGACTCAAGAAAAGTTAGGCTTCTCATTGTTGGAGTGGGAGTGACATTTCCTATGGCTTTCTTTATGTGGGAGCAGTTTAATATTAGTTTTGCTTATATAATTTTATGTTATTTTATGTTATTTTTGTGTCCAATTTTCTACTTCCTAAAGTTTACTGTTTGGAAGGTCTTTTATTGAAAATCTATTAAAAGTAAACTATTTTTCCATTTCGAAATCTGGTATCAGTCTAATTGTTTCCTAGTCAGCAACTTGTTTCTAGATAAGGGTAAATTTAGCTCTTACTTATGTCATTGATATTTTAAATTTTATTAAGAAATATCTATATTTAAAATAAATATTGTTATTCTGTTTGAGAATCACTATGATACCTGCATCTGAGGATTAAATTAATTTTGGAGATTTTTAGCCTTATTATTTTGAATGTTGCCTCTCTTCCATTATCTTTTGTCACTATTTCTGAAATCTTCAGTGGGCATATTTTATACATTTTGATTCTATTCTTCATTCTAAATTTCTTTTGTATATTTTAATTTTTCAAATTTTTGTGTCAATCTTTTATTTCCAGAATAAATTTGCTTATCTGATGCTTTAAAATTATTTTCTTAAAATTTTATGTTTTGATGCTTTTTTGTCAATAATCATTTTAATTAATTTATTTATGTTTTCTACTTATGATTTTATTAACTGAGATTATTTCTTGTCTTATTTTAATGTTTATGGTTACTGTTGAGTCTTGTTTGTGATGGATCATTTCTTTATGTATTTCATAATTTTGAAATATGATTTTATATTTCTTAAGGCCTTAATTATGGAAATACTGTGTGGATGAGAATGAGAGAATATTCTTCCAGATTTATGTTTCCTTATTATCAGGCACCCAAGGGGCATAAGTAACTAAAGATTAGGTTTGTATTATATTATTTTCTTCAGAGATCCTGGACCAGGTAGGTGATATATTTTGAATAAGAAAGCTATAGTTCTCTTGTTTCTTTCTACATATTTCATAGTGGCTGATTTTTTTTAGATAAGGGTAAATTTAGCTCTTACTAAAAGAATAAAAGAAGCATTTTTCTTAATAAAAGAATATCATAGATATTATTCATTCAGTAAATCTGTATTGAAGCATTTGAAGCATCAAATTATTATATTCTATATATGGAGGATAAATTAATAACATTATAGCATTTGTTTTGAGCTACTTACCCTTAAGTAATAAGAAATAAAACAAGTACCTAATAATTATAACACGGGCAAATTTTAGGTCATGTGTGAGATACTATTGCAATGAAGTGTCCTGAGGAGGAAGAGGGATTTTCATTTCTCTGTTTAACATTCTCTATTCTTTCCAGTATTTCAGACCTAAGATTTCCTACATGCCTAATGTGTTTTCTCTATTACCTTTTCCCACTCATTAGCCTTTAGTCCTGTCTTCTAGTAGGATTTCACAGCTCATGATATTTATATATGACCCTCTGTAGATGTAAAAATTCCTAGTAAATAAATTGCATGGAATCAAAACAACTAAAAAATAGACCAGACACATTAATTATCACCAGGATATAGTGACCTCTGACTTCAGAACTGTTCACTCTTTAATTAACAGATCCTCACATAGTTCAAAACTCTTTAAAAAGTTGTTTATTTATTTATTTTTACTAGTTAGCATGTAGAAGAGCAGGAATACACAATATATATGAATTGTTGGAGTCAAGATTAATTTTGTTCTTATTCACTTGTTAACTCTGATAACTCTTTGAGAAATGTATATAAGAAGCAAATATTAGCTGACACTGAATAGGTCATTCAATACGTGTTTCATAAATAAGTCATCCTGGTAGGGATATACTTAGAAATCACTGAAACTCCATCTGACGAATCTGTATTTTGCATATTGCCTGTCTTATAGGGATGCTGGGAGCTTATTAAGGTCTCAGTGTTCAAGGAATGTTCAAGGTCTCAGTGTTCAAGGTCTCAGTGTCCAATGTTGATAGTCTATGCCAGCAATTTCTAAATGGAAGTCTCTTAAAAACTGTGGTAGATTGACTTGTCCCCAGAATATTGAGTTATTCTTGTAATATCTGTGGCCTTTGTTTGAATCTGATAGCATGGACCATTTCTGGGTCAGAGAGGTATATACCATAAGCATTAATTAAAATAAGCACCAACCATGCCATAATGGCATTGTTTTAATTTTCTTTAATCAGGAAGAAATTAAAATTGCTACAGGAGTGAAGAGAATCTTCCTTCCCACTTTGAAGGTATGTGTCTTCTGAAATAAACTAACAATAGACAGATTCATAGGAGAAAAGAAATATAAATTTATTAACTTGCAAATATTCATGGCAGCCAATGATACTCAAAGAAGGGCCAGATGGTTGAAGGTTAAATACCCTCTTCACAGGGGAGAGGGAAGTAGGAAACTATAGACAATTTTAGAGGAATGGTAAATGATTTAGTAGAGATAAATGGACCCATGAGCAGACATCTTATAAATGATTCTTTTTAGAATTTGACTGAGCCCCAAAGACAGACAATATCTTGTGACAAAGTCCATCCAGATATGGTTACATTCCTCAGTCTTCTGGTAATAAAATTTCAGGAAGGAGATGGAAGGCAATTGTGTTCTCTTTGGCAGGTCTGATCTTAAGGAAGATAAGGGAATATCAGAGTAAAGCCATTCCCTGTGCTTAGAGAAAGACAGAGGGTTGAGAGACAGGGGAGCCAGGATAGAGGAGGTCAGAGAGACCTTAAGTCTGCTTCTTTACTTCAGCAATGAAACCGCCATATTTTGGGATATCATTTCCTGAGCTCCGACATCGCAAACACCTAATCCTGGCATTTCCTATCCACCTTTGCTGATTATTTTTCTCCACAATACTTTTCACTATTGACATGCCTATGGCTTTACTGATACAATGTTTTTTGTTGTGATATTGTGATGTAGTAAGAGAGACATATTTGGTCTTTCTCCCTGGTTCCTGGCACAGAGCTTCTAAAATCCTTATAACTTCCTGAGTGGTAAGAGTTATAGAAATGTCTTTGTTAAGATATTTCCCCCCAGTTCCTGAAATAGCTTAGGAGCATAAAGATGAAAGGAGTGTCTTTTGTTATTCATAATAAGCCCCTTTCAACCACACCTGAGTTTATGTTAATGAGGTGACTTTTTGGAAAATCCCTAAGGATGGAGGGCTGGTTGCCAAGGAAACCAAAGGTGATTAGAAGGTTAGAACATTTAGCCCCATCCCCCAACCTCCAGGGAAAGGAGAGGGGCTGGAGACTGACTTAATTACCAAAGACCAATGATTTAATCAGTCATGCCTCCATAGAAATCCTAAAACTGGGCTTTGGAGAGCTTCTGGGTTGGTGAACAAGAATACATCCACATACCAGCAGGGGTGGCACATGGAGATGGAAGGTCCTGTGCTTGGGACCCTTCTGGACTTCACTCTGTGCATCTGTTCTATCTTTTCTAATGGATTGGTAATAGTAAGTAAATTGTTTGCCTGAGTACTGTGAGCTGTTTTAGCAAATTATTAAACCTGAGAAGGGAGTCCTACAAACCCCTTATTTATAGCTAAGTTGAACAGAAGTTGTGGGTAACCTGGCGATCCACTACTTATAACTGGCATGTGAAGTAGGAGGCAGTGTTTTGGGACGGAACACTTAACCTGTGAAATCTGCTCTAACTCCATGTAGTTAGTGTCAGAATTGTGTTAAATCATAGGACACCCAGTTAGCGGCTGCAAAGGATTAGAGAATTGGTTGGTTTGGGTGAAAAAAAAAAAAAAAAGAAGAAGAAAAACACACAGTTGTCTAGAACTAGAATGAAAACTCCAAGAGGAAAGGAGTTTTGTCTGTTTTCTTCACTGTTTCATGCATATAAGAGGCTAACAAAACCCATCATTTTTTGATTAGCTCAGCTTTTGTATCTCAATTCCCTTTCACCAAAGAAATGAGTACATTTGAGTATTCCATCTGAAATCAGACATCCATATCTGTGGCATTAGGGGCAGGATTGTATGGAATATAGAGTTCCTAAAAGAGGGAGCTGGATTGAGGCAAGATGGCTGACTAGAGGAAGCAGACGCATGCTTCTTCTACAGAGGACAGCCAGGATATCCATCAAAAACTCATATTTCAAATAGATCATCAGAGGGAGAAAGAGTGAAGACAACAGATAAGTGACAGGGGACACTGAAGGTGAAGTTAGAAGATGGACTGCCTGCTTGAGTTTTTATGAGTGCCTTGAGTGGCCCCCAGCCAGGACCCAGGGAAGGGGTAAGCAGCAGACCTTCATGGCCCAAGCTCCTGCCTGGAACCTTTCCAGTTTTGAGTGAAGTGGAGCTTCTTTACAATTCATGGGCCCCAGAGAGCTGTGGGGAGCTCCGGTAGAGCTTTTACAGACTTCCTAACTCCAGGCACTGGTGCCCAGAGCTAATTGGGAGCTACTTCCTCAATTCTGTAAGTCCTGTCCTGAAGCCACTACCACCTTGCTGCTGGACCAGGAAGGGAAATGAGAACCCAGGCAATGTGTGCCCCTTAGTAGGTTTCCTCTGCCACATCTGTGGGCTGCTGTGGAAATAAGGGTTTTGGGGACCAGAAACTCCACACATGCCAGCATTTTTGCAGAGCTGCCAGCTGGCTTCTTCCACAGAGAGTAGTGTCCTTTCTCTGCACCCTGCCCCCCTACCACCACCAAACCGCAGCTAAACTCCGAGTGGCTGGCTTGAGTTTCCCATAAGCGGCCCAAGACCAGCCTCCCTTTCCTAGTCAGGGTCGGCACTTGGACTCAGGATGCTTAGGGACGGGTTTAGGGGCCTCTTGCTATACTCCCACAACTTGATTTTGTCGTTTGGAGGTATGCGGGGGAGATTAGTGAAACTGATCTTGATTGGCGATGAAGTTCTCATGGACAAAACAGAGAGGAAAGTCTGGAGTGCCTTTGTGCAGCAGCCAGCATATGCACAGGACATCTCTCACCCTTGGAAACAGCAACTATTCTTTCTGTCCTGGCAGGGAGGCTTGCAGACTTACGCTACTATGCTGACAAAGCCGTTTCCCTGTAACTGGCCCAACTGATTTCGCCAGAAACCACAGGGAGTCAGGAAACTTGGCAATCTCCTGTGTACCAAGGTGGAATTTCTCCACCACAACTGTGGGCCAGGGTGGAATTGAGGGTTTTGTGGAACAGAAGATCCATGCCTGCCAGCATTTTCCCCAGAGCTGTCCATCTGACTCCCTCCATGAAGAGTGCCATCTTTCCTCCACTACTTGCCATCTCCCCACCAGTAAAACTTAAGTGAAACTCGAAGCAGCTGGCCTGAGTTCCCTTACGTGGCCAGGGACCAGCCTGCTTCTCCTAAGTAAGGATGGCATTTGGACTCGTGGGTCTAGAAATGGGTCTGTGGACTGGTTCCCATACTCCCAGGACTCAATTGCGTCATTCAGGGGGATTGGGGAGGGGCAATTTATGAACTGATTTCAAGTGGGGAGGGAGCCCACATGGAAAGAACTGAGATGAGAGTGCAGAGTGCATTTGTACTGTAGTGCAGAAATGGGACAACCATTTCCCTCAGAAATGGCAGCCCTGCTCTCTGTCCTGGCTGTGGGAGCCCAAAGTCTTGTCCTACTGTGCTGCCTGAGTGTAGTTGCCTACTGACTGGCCTAGCTGGTTTGACCAGGAGCCAGGGAGGGGGAGAAACATAAACCCCAATTCCATCTATGAGACTGTGGATTCTGGACTGCTCCAATTTCATGAGCAGTTTCCTTAAGTTGGTCAGAGCATCTCAACACCCCAGTATCCTCCCAGAAGCCTGCAAACTGACCTTCAAACCCAAAGGACAGCACTTGCACAAGCCTCTGGTGAGCTGGACACAGACTTCCAAACCTAGTCTCACCTGACTCTGCCCCCCGACCCACATAAGCCTTGGTGGTGGCAGATCATAAGAAGGGGCCCCCTGGGAGTTCCACGGCCCAGCCCAGCACCTGGGATGTCTGAGTGCTTTTTCTGATAGATCAGGGCCAGGCATAACTTCCACAAACAACACCACATCTTGCTTTTTCCTGCCATCTAAACCTACTGGTAGTGAAGGTAATGTGTATGGTACATTTCATCATTTGCTGATCTAATTGTACAGTGCTCAGCTGACTCTTAACTGCAAGTGTCACCTACTGGTATGGAGACAAAACTGTACATCCCAACAAATTTCTTGCCATTAGAAGTACATGGAGCTGGGCAAACAGGCAAGATTTCAGGGACCCCCATCTCTCATTCTCAACAGGAAGCAGAAAACCTACCCACATGTATAATACATCACCACTACAACCTAGAAATAATTAACATTTGAGAAAACCACCACATTAAGCTGTCTATTACTAAGGTATTTATTCAGAGCCTTGGCCATCTCAAACTAGATACAAAAAAAGCCAAAGGTTTTAACCTATTAATAATATACACCACAGTTAAGCCCTTGGGGTGGGGTTGGGGGAGTTCCATCTAAACAAAAGTAACGTCATAAACAAGAAGTGATAGCTTCTTCAGATGAGAAGGAATAAACACAAGAATTCTAGCAATATGAAAACAACAGAGTGTAAAAATATCCCCAGAGAGTCACACTTGCTCTTCAGCAAGGGACTCTAACCATAGGAAAATTTTTGAAATGTCAGATATGGAATTCAAAATATGGATCACAAGCAAGCTCAATGGATTGATGACAAAGCCAAAAACCAACACAAACAAATCAAAAACATAATTCAGGACATGAATGAAAGACATAGAAAACATAAGAAAAACATAACAGAACTTCTGGAAATGAAAGAGTCATTCAGGGAATTTCAAAATACAATGGTAAGTTTTGACAACAGACTAGATCAAGCAGAAGAAAGAATTTCAGAGCTTGAAAACAAGCCTTTTGACAAAACCCAGTCAGTTAAAAATAAAGAAAAAAAGATCAAGAAGAATGAACAAAGTCTTTGAGAATTACGAGACTATGTAAGATGACTAAACATAGGAATCATAGGTATCCCTGAGGGAGAATAAGAAAAAGCAGAAAGGATGGAAAACCTACTTCAGGGCATAATGGAGGAAAACTTCACTGGTCTTGCTAGAGATTTAGACATCCAGATTTAAGAAGGTCATTGAACATGTGGAAGATGCATTGCAAATAAGACATCCCCAAGCCATGTAGTCATCAGACTGGCCAAAGTAAAAGGAAGGAGAAAACCTTTAAGGCTGTGAGATGAAAGTGTCAAGTCACTTAGAAAGGAAAACCCACGAGACTAACAGCAGACTTCTCAGAGGAAATCTTGCAAGCTAGGAGGAAATGGGGCCCTATCTTTAGTCTTCTTAAACAAAATAACTATCAGCCAATAATTTTATATCAAGAAAAACTAAGTTCCATAATGAAGGAGTAATAAAATCTTTCACATAGACGCAAACACTAAGGGAATTTGTCACCGTTAGACCTACCCTACAAGAAATCCCTAAAAGTAATCTGTACTTTGAACAGAAGAATCAATACCCACCAGTGTGAAAACAACCCAAAGTAAAAACTCACAGTCTTATAAAACAGTAGCAAAAGGAAGAAAATATAGCAGCTAAGTAGCAATCAACATGATGACTGATACAGTATCTCATATATCAATATTAACATTGAAATAAATAGTCTAAATATCTCACTTAAAAGACACAGATTGGCAGAATGGATAAAAACAGCAACCTAATTATATGGTACCTCCACGAAACCCACTTAACTCATAAAAATTCCCATATTCTCAAGGTTAAAGTGTGGGAAAAAATATTCCACACAAATAGAAACCAAAAGCAAGCAGGAGTGGCTATTTTTATATCAGATAAAATAGTCTTTAAATCAACGACAGTAAAAAAAGACAAAGATGGTCATTATATAATGAAAAGGGATTGATATAACAAGAAGATATAATAGTCCTAAATATATGTGCACCTAACACAGGAGCTCCAAGATTTATAAAAACAAATACTACTAAATTTAAGGAAAGAAATACATGGCAACATCACAATAGCCAGGGATTTCAACTCTCCACTGACAGAAGTAGACAGATCATCAAGGCAGAAAATCAACAAAGAAACATTGGACTTAAATGGGATTATAGAACAAACAGACCTAACAGACATTTACAGAACATTTTACCCCCAAACTGCAGAATATACATTCTTTATCAGCACATTGAATATTTTCCAAGACAGATCATACGTTACACTACAAAACAAGTCTCAGCATATTTTAAAAAATCAAAATCCTACCATGTATTTTATAAGATTACAGTGAAATAAAACTAGAAACCAATTCCAAAAGGAATTCTTTAAACTACACAAATGCATGGAAATTAAACAACCTGCTGTTAAACAGTTCTTGGGTCAATGACAAAAATCAAGATGGAAATCAAAAGATTTTCAAATTGAACGACAAAAGCAACAAATCTATTAGTCTCTGGAATACAGCAAAATCAGAGCTAAGAGGGAAATTCATAATACTAAATGCCTAATCAAAAAGAAATATCACAATTAACAACCTGATGGCACACATCAGGAAACTATAAAAACAACAACAAATCAAACCCAAAGTTAGCAGAAGGAAAGGAATAACAAAGCTCCTAGCAGAACTAAATGAAATCAAAACAACAACAACAACAAAAATACAAAGGATCAATAATATGAAAAGTTGTTTGTTTGAAAAAATAAACAGAAGTGATAGATCACTAGATGGATTAACCAGGAATATAAGAGAAAGAATTCAAATAAATTCAATCAGAAATGAAAAAGGAGACATTACAACTGATACCACAGAAATACCAAATATCATTTGAGACTACTATGAAAACTTCTACACACAAAATCTAGAAAATATAGAGTAAATGGATAATGTTTTGGAAACACACAACCTTCCAAACTTGAATGAGGAAGAAATAGAAATCCTAAACATACTAATAATCAGTAGTGAGATTGCAACAGCAATGAAAAAATATCCCAACAAACCAAAGCCAAGGACCAGTTGGATTCACAGCTCTTCTGGATATTGACCTACTAAAATAAAGATTTTGCAACTAATAACTTAGGAGCAACTACAGCAACAACAAAAATAAATAAATGGGACTTAATTAAATAAAAAAGTTTCTGCACAGCAAAGGAAATACAGTAATTAGAAAACCTATAGAATGGGAGAAAATATTCACAAATTGTACATCTGACAAAAGACTAATACCCAGAATCTACAAAGAACTCAAATCAGCAAGAAAAAAAAAATAACCCTACGAAAAAGTGGACAAAAGGCATTAACAGATTTTTTTTCAAATAGTCAACAAACATGAAAAAATGCTCAACATCACTAA
>NW_012150829.1:514163-514702 GCF_000956105.1 Propithecus coquereli
TTCAGATTTAGTGTTTTTATCACAACTGCAACAGATAAAATAGAAGTTCCAATAAGAACATTTCCTTTCCTTGGAAATCATGCATGCCACTATGTTTTGGCCCAGGAGTAAAGTCCACCATTCAGTGAGGATAGCTCAACAGAAATGGCTAGACTTTTTACTATAAATCCCAGATTTGGAGGGGAGGCAGTATCATCTGATTCATCCTTCATGGATAAGTAAAAATATACAATTATAAAGAAAGTAGAAGAAGATTAGATTAAAATAAATGCATTGAATATTATGTCTCCAGGAGATGTTTTTCCTAATTTGGATTTTATAAATCTGGAAAAGGTTTTGGAGGGGAGGCAGTATCATCTGATTCATCCTTCATGGATAAGTAAAAATATACAATTATAAAGAAAGTAGGAGAAGATTAGATTAAAATAAATGCATTGAATATTATGTCTCCAGGAGATGTTTTTCCTAATTTGGATTTTATAAATCTGGAAAAGGTTTTGTTTCAGTACTTTGAATAAATTTAGTTATTAATTCAATTA
>NW_012150829.1:515322-517766 GCF_000956105.1 Propithecus coquereli
CTAAGGCATCACTTTTATCTTGTCCTAGTCAACCTGTTGGAGATAATTTACAATCTTCCAATGTTTTATGTGCATTAAAACTTAGAGGCTATAAATAATCACTCATCTCTGATGAACAGTTGATGAGATGTAAGACATGAAGATTAGGAAGAGCCGCATTTAGTTAGTTTAAGAAAAAAAAAGTCATTTAAAAATAATCTGTAATGATTAACTATTTTATCCTTTCATTTGGTGTTATAATTCTATATCCTCTCCATTTGCAATAATATTCTGGTTGATGAATGAAGCTACATGAGTACTGAAATAATGAGTATCTAGAACATTCGAGTCATTAGGATTGTCCTGAGGCTTTCAGCATCCATGGCCCTAGGACTCTTCAACTATAACCTGCCAAAAAGGGGATGCATTTTGAGGATTTTTATCTAGAACTTTGAGTATATAAAAGGAAGACTGCTTGGGTGCCTTTCTGTTTGGATACTTTGTGTCTATACAGTTGTTTCCTATAATTTAACATTTCTAAGATTTCACTAGAAAGTATTAGTGATGTGTTGCTTTGTTGGTGAGGAGATTCAAGTCTATCAAGTGCCAAAACACATATGATAATAGATATTGCTAAATATGTACTTACATACACAAATATACCCCAATAACATGGGAATACATGGGATCATTAAGCTGTCTTTTGCATATCAACATAGGTGAACTGTTGTTTTTAGGTAGAAAATTGTTCCACATACTCAGTCACTTATAAGCCATGAGTATTAACATCTTTCTTAAAATAGCATCAGATGAACAATATTTAAAAATACATCTCATAGTTTATTTTGGAGAATTTAATCACTCAGCATTAATTAAAATTAAAGAAATCTGGTTTTGAGAATTAAAAAATCTTGAGTATCTTTGAACATATACTTAAAATAATCACTTGAAACAGAAAAAAACTAAAACTCAGCTACTGTTAGCTTTAGCCATTGTTTAGATTTCCATCTTATCTATTTATTCTATCTAGAATTGAAGAGTTCTTCTTGCATGGTACCTTTTAAACTAAACAACTCAGGGGCAATTTAAAATGTACCACCAGCATCAGAAGTAACAGTCAAGTTCCAGCTTACTGAGTTTTGCCTGTAGTCAAGTGAAGATGGAACAGGATTGTTTTCTGTCTCAAATATAATTACAGCAGTTTTCCCTGTCAGCAGTTACTATTCAGATGCACGTCTGGTCTTCCACTTAAAATTCAAAGCTATTTTTCTTGCTATTCTTGGTGCTCAGAAAATGATACCCCTAAGTAAAAGCCTCAGAGTAGCCTTCTCTGGGACCTTCCCCTGCCCTCCTGTCTCTCACACCTTATTCTCCTCCCCCGTCCCCACCCACAAGCCATAGAAACCAGAACCAGAACCCCATTTCCCCAAAGCCAACATAAAGCCTAAAAATATTACTTTAACATTTCCCTCTTTCCATATAAGAGCTGGCCATAAAGAAATTCTCTGACTTAACTTATTTGATTGTGAGTCATAAGACCCTCATTCCAGAAAGGTTCCTACCACATACCCAGGATGAAAGAACACTGCGCAGAGAGGCCCAGAAGAATCTGAACAAACAGGGCTTCTGGGTTCCCCTCCTCAGTCTATTACCATTTGGTCATATCCCTGTGGTCCAGTCACATTTCTACACGGCCGTGCACTCTTCATTGAACTTAAGCATAAAAATAGACAGTTTTCCTGGGGTCTCTGGGTGTTCATTCCAAATGTTCTCATGTCACATAAATCTGTTACTTCTTTCTTTTATTAATCTATCTCTTGCCGTAGGAGTGCCAGTTGTGACTCTTATGAGGGGGAGGAAAGAGATCACCCCCTTTCCAACCCTATACTATCCTTAATTATGTTTATGCATTAACATTTGGAATATCAACAATGTTAAACCAAAAGTTAATGTTGTGATCTATGTATTTTGTGACTATTCTTCAAACCAACCTACGCCTTTAAAACTCAGAATAGTAGTTAACTTGTGGGGATGGGCAATGTACGGGAGGGGCCCAGGAGGGTTTCTGTCTTCTGGTACTAACACATTCCTTGATCTGGGTCTGGGTACGCAGATGGATTCAGGTCCAGAACATTCATCAATCTGTGTGATTATCTTCTATTCACTTTTCTGTGTATATATTTTATTTCACTAATAAGTTTACCAAAAAATAGCGATGTTCCCTTGCAGTTATTTTTTAAAACAAAAGTTAAAATTGTACAGAAAATTAGATTTCTTATTCATGTTAGATCATTCTGGGATATTTTAATAATACAAAAGCAATAAGCCTGATGAAAGATAAAGTGATATGGACTATACAATATTAAATGTCAACTGAACTGCTGCATTATCCTCTTTTTAATTTTTAAAAAGGCTAAGGCTGGCACGAAAATAACCAGTGCTTGAGAATAACTTTATAATTTATG
>NW_012150829.1:518374-521166 GCF_000956105.1 Propithecus coquereli
TTAATTGTAGCCTCCATATTGTATAAGAGCTTCAGAATTATTCACTGTGCATAACTAAAAGTTTGTACTCTTTGATGAACATCTCCCCATTTCCCCCTCCCCCAGTCACATAGCTTCTCCCCCACCCTAATTCCCTCTCCCACCCAGCCCCACCATTCTTCTCTCTGTTTCTGTGACATTGACTTTTTTAGGTTCCGCATATAAGTGACATCATGCAGCCTTTGTCGTTCTACGTCTAGCATAATTCACCTATCATAATGTCCTATGATTTCTACTCATTGATCAATAATATTTATATTTTAAAAGTAGAAACAACTCTTCCTTGAGGAACTTCAAGACAGAAATGTCAGGGAGTTCTACATGATGGAAAAAAATGCGCGTGCTCTTCGTTACAGCCATTTCTTTCTTTCTGGCCTAAAATATACTTTTAACACTTTGTTTCCTAACTAAAGTCCTAAAACTACCTATCTACATCAAAAATCCTCTCCAAGGTAGGGCTTTACATAGCAACTCACTTTGCAGATGAACATCAGAACACATGTTGTTTACCACCGTGATGACAACTCTTTACAGAAGAACAAATGAAAAGCTATAATAATTTGGGTGAAGTGGGAATTTCGAGCAAATGTCTAGATCGTTCATTCACAGCTCTAGGCTGAGTGGAGTCATCAGCCACTAAAAACTCGCTGCCTGATTTCTTTGCTGTGTCATCACAGATATCTGCAGCAACTTCCCCTCTGCGTCGGACAAGCAGGGTTCATTGCAGCCCCACCGTAGTGCATGCCTACAAAGCCCCACCAGGGTCTGTATGCCAAGCCGCTAGCAACACAGGACTGGACTGGAATTGGAAGCTTGAATTTTCTATGCAGAGAAATAAACAATACACAGCCTAGAACTTTTCTCATCTCTATTTCAAAATACAGACAAAATTTAGCTGCTAGAGCATTGCTCAATCCCCAACCATCTCAATGAGTTCATACTGTGTAAATATTGTGATCTTAATAAATAAATACTGAAGCACAGCTGGCGCCTGCAAGATATCGCTGTTAGGTTGCTGTGGCCCTGTTATCACCAGAGGGTGTTGCTAATTATTCTCAGAACTGAGGCTCTGGCATACTAGGGGAAAGGAATGCAGAAGAAAGTCAACAGAGGTTGAAACAAAAATAAAACAATGTTTGTTCCAGTCCACCCTTGTGAAAACCAGAGACACATATAGCATAGGTATGTGAGTTGTTTTTCTATGTAAAAATGATTTAACACCACTATTTATTTCAGCCCTTGATTGCGTTCCAGCTGATTAAAATTCACACCACTTGTTTGTAACAGCAAGAGGAGGTAGTTGGGGTGTTCAAAGGACAGTAAGGGGGAACCTGAATGTCTTAAATGAATGAGTTTACCAGAAGAAAGGATTTTTTTTCCCATTCGCATTGCTTTTCTGGCAGGTGTGTTAATGACCTAGCTTGGCACATTGCACACAAAAGAGATTTATTGTGTTTAACTGTCTTGACTTAAGAAAGCAGGTGCTCTTTAGACATGTCAAGCAGAAGAGACGCTGCATATAAATCGCTACGCATTTTTTTTTGAAAATGCCACAGTTAATTTTTAATTGCTGGTAGCAAGGTAGACCTGATGACCACAGCATTCCACTCAGGTAGAGCTTATGCTAGCTCATCAAATTATTGCTGCCTCTCAAGTGATATTATTTGACTTTGAGCCCAATGGTAAGCAGAGAAAGTGCTGTTAAAGAGCTTCTGGCATTGCGTTATGCTGTTATGTTCAAGAATCTACTCTCATTTACTGTTCTCTGAATATTTCATTACACAACAGGGAGGTGTTACTTCACAAAATGCAAATTACCGTAAGTACCAATCAGGTTCTTTCTTCCAGTTCTTCCCAACATCTCTTCTCCTCAGCCTTGTTCTTGGCAACTCCCCCACGCCCTCCACCATTGTTAAAAGGATTTAGATCTAAGGCAAGATGATTTGGAGCCAGTTGTTCTTGTGATTCTCAATGGGGCATCTCTGTCCCCTAAAATCTATTGCAAGGCCTGAGATTGTTGGCCGTCCCTTGCTGCTTTATTCAAGAATGCCCCAACAGGCAGCATTCTGGGCCTTTTCTAGCCTAGGGAAGAAAAATGTTCAATACTAACAGAGAATGTTGGGAAATTTCTGTCCAGCAACGTATGTTTAGAAGAAACTTGCATTGTTTCATAGTTCTTTTGCTTTCCTGGATTATTCAACTAAAATCATTCTCCATGTTATTCTTCATTCCTAATAAATTCATAAACCAGATAATAAAGCTATTAATGCCTGAAACAGATTGCATTTGTTTTGACTAATTTTATCCGAATGTTGTTTCTATAGTTGCCTGCTTGAGTCACTATATTAGTAAAGTGATATTCATTTCAATAAAACAGGGAGAGAAGCACTCTCAGAAATAGCATCTTGCATGATTTTCAAGCGTAACAAACATTGATGCCAAGGGGACAATTAATAAAAAAGGCAGCAAACATCATCAGGTTAATGAAATTATACTCACAGTATGTGATATTTTAGCTAGGCTAACAGTACTTTTACATCAGATCTCAAATGGACCAAACTATTGCCATCTAAATTTAAATCATATAGACCTTCCACCTCACCTCTCCCCAATTCCCGCTTTGATTTGACTTGCTCTTCCTTCAGGTTCACTCGCTTGGCTCTGTCGCCCTGACTTTAATCCCAAACTTTCGTTCCTCTGAATTGTACTCTTCCTAATTCTCAACAGCATTTGCTTGTTTATTTTTTGTTTCC
>NW_012150829.1:521216-522214 GCF_000956105.1 Propithecus coquereli
ATAGAATGGGAGAAAATATTCACAAATTGTACATCTGACAAAAGACTAATACCCAGAATCTACAAAGAACTCAAATCAGCAAGAAAAAAAAATAACCCTACGAAAAAGTGGACAAAAGGCATTAACAGATTTTTTTTCAAATAGTCAACAAACATGAAAAAATGCTCAACATCACTAATCATCAGGGAAATTCAAATTAAAATCACAATGAGAAGCCTCCTTATCCTTGTCAAAATGACCATTATTAATAAGTCAAAAAACAATAGATATTGAAATGAATCCAGTGAACAGAGAATGCATATACACTGTTGGTGAGACTGTGAATTAGTTCAACATCTATGGACAAGAGGATGAAGATTCCTCAAAGAACTAAAAGTAGACCTATCATTCAATCCAGCAATGCCACTACTGGGTATCTACCCAAAAGAAAAGAAGTCATTATATCAAAAAGACAGCTGTACCTGAATGTTTGTTGCAGCACAATTGACAATTGCAAAGATATGGGCTAAGTGCCTATCAACTGATGAATGGATAAAGAAAATATATATACGATGGAGTACTACTCAGCCATAAGAGGAATGAAATAATGTCTTTTGCAGCAACTTGGGTGGAACTTGAGACCATTATCCTAAGTGAAGTATCTCAGGAAAGGAAAACAAATACCACATATTCTCACTTATGAGTGGGAGCTGACTGATGGGTATATACAGTCATAAAGTAGTGTAATGGACACTGGAAACTAAGAAGAGGGGGTTTGGGAGGGGGTTGAGGGATAAAAAGAAATCTAGGTATCAGGTACAATATTTACTATTCTGGTGACAGGTACACTGAAATCCCTGACTTCAGCATTATGCAGTTTATCGATGTAACAGAAAACACTTGTACCCCCTAAATCTATTAAAATATTTTAAAAATGGAGTATGTAACAGGAAAATGGAAAGTGCCCAGCTCAATACTACTCTGTGAAATAAGCTCTCATGATCTTCATTTTATCAATA
>NW_012150829.1:532358-534183 GCF_000956105.1 Propithecus coquereli
GGAAAAACAGCCTCACATTATTCAATAATTCTTCAAATAATTTAATATTAAATTCCATCTCCTTGTCACTCTAGGCATATTCCAGTTTATTAGTTTCCTTTTTAAAATTCCATCCCTAAACTAAACACAATTGAATGTAATTGAGTATCCTTCTTTGAATTCCCAGTGCCAAGTGTGCTTAGCACATAGAGGCAAAATAGTACAGGAAATGGATGCTGGGTTTACAGAAAGAAGATGTGGGCACAATCTCAGTTCTACCACATACTAGTGCTATTCTCTTGATCCCATTAGGTAAAATTTTTACCAAGACCTTTCAACATCTAGATAAATGGATTTCTGTGAGAATTAGAAATTATACAGTAGTAATAATTATTTCTGTATTAGATAGGTAGTAATGATAAAAATGTTGATAGCACAATTATCTTCTTTTGCTTTGTACCAATATTTTTGACAATGATGCCTAATATCAAATTAAAGATATTTGTTTCTTTCAAAAGAGAATATTATATTATTCACAATATAATATGTTTTTTATATTTTATTTTTGCACCTGTGCCATGAGAGATCATTGAAGAGGTTTACAAACTTTCTGGGTTCACAGCAACCTTAGTGTCTCAATCCTTTTTTTCATGGTGATTACAGGACAAAAAGCACACATAACAGTTGTGTTTAGTAGATAGATCGGTGCAAACAATTTGATAAACATTTTTCTTCAATGACCATAGTAACCATTTGAAAAATAGTGCACATAAATTGGAAAAACAATATATTTATTTTATTTTCAAATAACCACAATTACTCACTGGTGGGATGAAGGCACAAGTTGGGCACTGCACAACTTCTCAAGCTTTAGTCAGTGCCACCCTCATTTCCTACAGTACTTGCTTTTTTCACAGCAATGATTAAAATCCCACCTTTGTAAAGATACGACATCACCAAAATTAATGCAGAAAATCTAATGTTCTAGTAGTTTGTATGATATATCTGTGTTTCCCTTGAACATTTAGAATATCCTGTGGCATCTCTATGAATTTCTTTGCATAATTTAAGAATTTTAGGCTTAGAGTTTACTAGCAGGCCCAGGTTTTTATATTTTTTAATGTATTGGCTTTGATGAACGTCAATCATTGCTATGATATGCTTCAGAGATTTTTAATATGAAAATAAGACTCTCATAAACCCTCCACTATTAAATTTTGTCTTATAAAATAGAAGTATACGTCTGTCAATTGTACATATGGATTTGATTTGCCACCAAATCTAATAGGTCTTTTTCCACCTTCATGTTTTCCATAGATTAAACCATTTATATTAAAACTATATGCAATCACGGTCTCCTATTTATTACCTGTTGATTACTGATGAATAGCAATGGACTCATCCGCAATATTACATGTGGTGGTTTGAGGCATATTATCATTCACAAGATATAATTCTTTGCACAATATTTCTCATTATTATCCCAATCAAAAATGAAACATCTTTCGACAATTTGAAGGCTTGAACACCATACTCTCCACTAACTTTAAGGAATTAGGATTTATAAAGTATACAACTTTATTTTCTGTCCTTTTTGAGTCTCTGAAATTAGAAGTAATAATGCAGAAATGCGACTCCTGGGTTGTCTCCTGGGAATCCCTTGCATCCTTGTTAGGAGACAGGACTGCAGCCTGGGATCACCTTACAACTGTCACGAGTAAAGAGTGTGAGCTATCAAACACTGTACTTCTGAGACATGGAGAAGACTTCCTCGGGCCCCTCAAGCGTTTGGAATAGTTCATTAGTAAACACTATTCTCAGATAAATTCACAAAGAAGTGATTTTC
>NW_012150829.1:538859-540272 GCF_000956105.1 Propithecus coquereli
GGCAAAACTGAATAGGTTTTTGAGAAATAAAGCATTTCTGATCTATAGATATTTACTGAGATAGAGGCAGATTTAACTTAGTATAGTTGTCTCACAAAAAGATACATTTAGCATTAAAGTATATAATAAAAGACATTCTAGGTGGTTTATAATATTTTAATTCATTTGGAATAAGATATACTAATGAAGGTAAAGTCCACACATTTAAAGATGGATTCACTACGTACCATATGACACTAAGTGATCAAAGATCAAGTAGGCTGTTGGCCAAGAACAGATCCACTCATCTCTTGACAGCAGTCATTAGTACCACAAAAGCCTTTTTCAGCTTTATAAAAATAATAAAAGCAACAAAAAGAAGACAGACTGTAATGAATGGTTGGCAGTTAGCAGAAACAGTGAGTAAAGAGCTAAAGACAACCCACCGTGATATTAATTTGGAGGTCTTTTAGCCACAGTCACCTTGACTGGACTGGGCTCTCTAAAGGGTCCTATCAGTGACTATTTCCAATTTCTAATTAGTAACAAAGCAAAATAAATACCACTCCTCCAATCTCTCATTTTTACTCAAAAATAATTAATCTCCTGAAGAGAATGAAGAATAGAATCCTCTCTCCTGTAGACTTGGGAAGTTTACCATCTCTATATTTGGAAGAACAAAACACATCTACAAAGAACACAAATACAACAGCTATTTGAAACCATGCTATGTGTGCTCACTACTCCTGAAGACTGGATGAATGAGAAAGAAAGGCTGTATCTAGTATCTTTCATGTCTGCCTGCATGGTGATTCTGTACTCAAGAAAATTACACCCAACAGTAGTCTTCTGCCTTGACTGCGACATAATGAGGTCAGAGCAAGGAGAGACTCCTCAGCCTCCTCCTTGGGGCTGACGTTTAAATTCTTTATCTTGTTGTGAACCACATACATTGTTGAGGAAAGAAACATGACATTTGCTGCATATCTGGAGACTGCCTTGGTGCCCCATTACACATGCTTCCCAAATGGTCCTTGTTTACTCAATAACAAAGTAAAAAAATAATCTGGGTTAGTCCAGATTATTGTTGTGGATTACAGGGTCCTAGAGTGTTAGTTGAACAACACTGAATTTTCAGTGTGCTGTGATGAAAAGGTAAAATGGACTAGGACATAAGACTAAATACAGAGTCATTTTGGAACAATTTCAAAGAAAACTAAATGAGATTTACATAACTCCAAAGTCAAATTCGTGTTTAAAAAAAAACAAAAAAAAACTTGCTTTTGGAAGTTCCTAGATTTTTGAATCAAGTTTCCACAGGTATAGTATAAGAAACGCAATCAGAAGGAACAGTGAATGTGGGATACTTTTAATAAACAAAAACTATTTGTCTTGGGACATACTTAGTTTTTTGCAATTACATTTTTAAATTTG
>NW_012150829.1:540527-543722 GCF_000956105.1 Propithecus coquereli
TTGGAAATACAGGGAAAGGCAGAGAATAATAAAGAGGGGAGAGGAAGAGAGTAAGGGGCGGCAGGGAATCAGGAACCAAAAGGCAGCATGGAAGTGGCTTTCCATGTGTACAGGACTTCAGGCAGTTTGATATGGCTGAGAGCTAAACTCAGAGCTAAATTCAGTGTGAGTGTGTATGTGAGGAGGAGGGCATGGGGAGGATAAGGGGTTCTGGTTGGAGCAAAGCTGCAGAGGTAAACCAGAGCCAGTTCATCAATGACTTTTAATCAAGTGAGGAACCTGAGTATGTTTGGGATTTAGTTAATTATTCTGATAGTCTTGTGCAAGATGGGAATGAGGGTTGTGAATAGAGGCAAAGCTATCATATGGGAGATTAGAGAAGAGATAATTACAACCATAGGTTTCCCAACCCGGCATTTTCCAACTACTTAATAATTGCATGGTGTGAGACAGTTTACTTAATTTTTGTGAGCCTTAAAAATTGGGAGAGTAAGAACAACTGACAGGCATTGAGAAGTGTAAAAGAGAGAATGTGTAGGCATTAATAAACTCAAGGAATGCCACATAATAAGAGTCTAGGAAAGGAGAGAAGGCGATAAAACCTGTTTAGAGGTAGATTATTTAAAATATGGTGATTAATTAGATATAGGCAGTGAAAGACAAAAGACAATCTAAAACAGAGGTTAGAAAGTTATAACCAATGGACCAAATCTGCCATGAACACATTTTTTTTTGAGTAAAGCTTTATGGGCACCACCCATAGCCACTTATTTACACATTATATGTACCTACTTTCTTGCTACAATGGCAGAGTTGAGCAGTCATGATGGGGACCTTATAGCTCTCAGAGCTGAAAATTTTTGCTCTCTGGCCTTTACAGAGAAAGTCTGTTGAGCCTGGTGTAGGATTGCCATGTATCATATTGAAAAATATTTTACAATTAGAACTTAGTGTTCTCAACAGTGATCTCTAGGGTCAGCACAATCATACTTCTCACAATGCCAGTTGGCCCTTCATCCACCTTTAGTAAGTCCCCATAATTACTTAAAGTCCCCAAAATGCCTTTATTTGTTATTCTCCAATATGATTTTTTGAGAAAGGAAGTGTGATTTAAGGGCTTCTGATTAGTCTGCTGTGGCCAAACCAACACCTCCACTGGTCAGTTTTGATACTTTATTTTCATCCCTGAGGGGGTCACAAAGATACTAAGTCTCCAGATTTCTCCTACTGGAAATAAAACAACTTTGAGTATGAAAGCATAAGTAGACACATTGTATAGACTGCTTACTTAATACTTAGAGGTTAGATGTGGGAAGGAGGAGAGAGAGAAAGAAAGGAGTGGGTAGGAGAGAGGAGGAAATTATGGAGAGTAAGACAGAGGGATGTCAGAGTGAGAATGGAAATTTTGGGAACATAAACAGAAATCTGGGAGAAAAGCAGAGAGATGGGAAAATAGGTGCTGGAAAGGGACCTGGGATAGAAAGCTTACCTACTACTACACAGTTTCCCCTAACTTGGTTTGCAACTCTCTCTGTTAAAATGTTCATTTCATAGTCACAAGTAGTACACTATCAGAGAAAAGTGAGCTGACATTTAGTCTCACTCATCAGTGAATAACTAGTATTTGCCTTTCAAAGAGATCTCTAATGATCCAATTTATGCAATGCTCAATTATGAAATTTTAGACCCCATGTCAGGAAAATTGGAGTCATCCTACCTCTCAGAATATCACATCCCCAGGCTAACATTTCCGTATGACTAATTCGTTACAGCAGCATCTTTTAATGAAGAGAGACAGTAATGCCACAGAAGGGTGACTTTTAGATTCAAATAAAGTTGAGTTTTTATTTAGGTCCTTCACTTAAATAAGTATGTTACTCCAATTCTCTAAGCTTCAGCATTTTCGTATGTAAGGTGAAGATAAAAATACCTCATAAACTGTTTGTGGAAAAAAAATAAGATATTACATATAGAAAGCATATATTGAGTATCTAGCATGTAGTATATGTTGAATAAATTGTACAAAGTACTATCATTGTTGTGATTATTATTGATAACAATAATGGATGAATGTTTAGCAAAAAAAAAAAAAAGACTAGAAGTCCACCTCAAGGGACTTGTATATGCTCTGAGTTTATAAAAACATCAGCGTTCAATCTTTTGGGATTGAAATGACATGTATTGTTCTATGTCCTGTTGTAATCAACGCTGACCTCTCCTTCTACAATTGCCTGCAACTCTAGGAACTGGAACTGATCAGTGGTCTATTTAGAATATATATTAATAGTAAGTACCCTAACGAGATACGTAATCTTGACAGGTAAAATATACTGACAAGAAATAAGAGATTCCGGTGTACTAGACAGATAGGAGTTTGAGATGACCAGGAAAGCAGAATTTTCTTTACTCTGCAGGTCTTCCCATTTAAGCAGTCCATGCAATTTTCTAGAAATTTACACCTCTGTAGAGATACAGCAAATGGAAAAGTGATAGTTTCCAAATCTATTCCCCTCTGAGGAACTCTCCTGCTGGGCTCAAGCTGACTGTTCATTTTAGGCCTCATTTACTATTTAGTCTTCAGAGGTGTTTTCAGTATGAACAATAGAAATGTTGCTTTAATTTTACTTGTTCTTATGCTATCCATGAATAAACCAAAACTTTCAAATCTGTAGGATCTAGAAACAGAATAAACACATGTATAAAGATTGGGCATTTGTGTTTAGGTTTACAGAGAAGTTACATATTTACAAATTTGGTTCAGTAGAATGAGAAACCTATTTCCAAATAAATACTCCCTGAGATATTTTATCATTGCAAAGTATTAAAATCCATTAGTTCCACCTCACCAAATCCTTACTAGGTTATTAACCCTACTTTACTTAAGGCAGATTTGATGTACCTGAAATTAGTGATTATCTCAAAATTTTGGCAAGTTATTCAAAGAAAGGAAATTAAAAATCAGAGTCCTTGATTCCCAGGTGGTTGATTAGCTCCTAAGGCAGAATTACCTCTGATGGAATCACTCTTCAACCTTAGAAACTTACTATTTAAAGAACATAGGAAATCATAAAAATAAAATTAATAAGGCAAAACTGAATAAGTTTTTGAGAAATAAAGCATTTCTGATCTATAGATATTTACTGAGATAGAGGCAGATTTAACTTAGTATAGTTGTCTCACAAAAAGATACATTTA
>NW_012150829.1:543772-544787 GCF_000956105.1 Propithecus coquereli
AGACTATAAAAACATTTGCCCTAAAAGATATGAGCCCTTTGTGCTTTTACATGCTAAGTTATTTTAAGTATAGTTTTAAAAAAGAATCAAAAAGATTTCAAAAGATGTTTCAATTATTTTTATAGGCCTATCACTTAGGATTTCATCCTTAAATATGTATCTTAGGACAATTCTGATAGTTGAATTTTGAAATCATGGTCATAATCATAATTATCATCAGAGTTTTTGGATGCTCCTAAATGCAGTGCTTTGAAAATTTTATTTCATATAGTATTTTCATTTGATATGAAGTAACTGTCCTGTAGTATTCATTATATCTGTGGTCCCAAACTCCTGGGTAGCAGAACAATACCGGTCAGCGGCCTGGGTCTGTTAGGAACCGGGCCACACAGCAGGAGGTGAGCTGCTGGCAAGCATGAGAAACTTCATCTGTATTTACAACCACTCCCCATCATTCACATCACAGCCTGAGCTCTGCCTCCTGTCAGATCAGCGGTGGCATTAGATTCTGCAGTATGATGAGTTGTATAATTATTTCATTATATATTACAATGTAATAATAATAGAAATAAAGCACACATGCACAATAAATAGTAATGCACTTGAATCATCCAGAAACCATACTCCCCACACCCCCCTCCCCCAGTTTGTGGAAAAATTGTCTTCCATGAATCCAGTCCCTGTTGCCAAAAAGGTTGGGGGCCACTGCATTATGTGACTATTCTTATTTTTTCAAGATTAAATCTTCACCATAAAGCAATCCGTGTACCATGGATGCAACCCTGTCAGGTCACATGATTCAGATTATACTGCATGTCTCTCATATTATAGCTCCACTTCTTCCCCTCAAACAAACAAACAAAAAACCACAAGTAAAATCCCCGTAAATGTATATCTATCTATAACCTCTCTTACCAGGATATATTTTCATGCTCACGAAGTCCTATTATATATTTTGAATAACCACAGCTCACTTTGGCACCCTTTTCTTGTACCCTCCTCACATCTGCATGGC
>NW_012150829.1:556952-558518 GCF_000956105.1 Propithecus coquereli
CTATCTAACTTCTAGGTGAGGAGGTTTCCATTCAACTTAAAGAACACTCCAGTGTTAAAAGTTGATTGATCAGCAATCAACATCCAAAGCAGCTATTGGGGGGGCAGTGAAGGGGCCTGCATGGTGCAACCTCAGCATCCATAAATACCACCCTTTGAATGACTCGGCTTTACTTTCTTTTCAAATTAAGTTGACTTATTCCAGGCCTTCTACTTGTTCAAAATTTCTGGGAACATTCATAAGAAGAGGGTCTGTAGCATGAAATACAGCCACTAATTGGTCATTCATGGTTGCTCGGCAGTTAGTACTGAGGCATCATCTCACTCCACCACTCCTACTGGATTTCCCTCCTGCTAGATAGGCACTGCCCTCTGAATGGCTTGATGAGTGGGGACTCATCAAGGGTTTTGGACTAATGGTTTTGAGCCTCTGTTTGCCATGACTTTATGATTCTGTGGTTGCTGTTGTTGCCGTTTACAGTTAAAAACAGGAATGGCAGAAAAAGAAGTGCTAAAAGCATAATAAAAATAGGAAGATATAGGAACTAGTCTGAAAGAGCTCCCATTGGCCAAGGCTGGAATAATTTGAACAATAAAATAAATAATGATAATATTGGATTATAATCTAAATGTTAAATATCAACAAGTCTATACTTATACAAATAAATGATTGAATAAATAAGTAAATGGGGGATTGGGACATTTCCTACTTAAAGAAACATTCCAATTAATAAAAGTAGAAGAAATAAGAAAAATAGAAAATCACCACAGAAGAGCACCACAGCAATAATTGCTGTAGGCCAAATGAACTGATGAATACTATAAGTAGTGGATAAAAGTTGTTGGAAAACCAGGATATTTGCATTGCATCAAATTTTCTCCCTCTAATTATCCATTAATTACCATGGTGGCTTTAACATATGTTCACCAATTCTTAATACTTCTCCCTCCAGGAGGTGGAGCTTAATTCTCCCTCCCTTGAGCATGAGCTGGACCTAGTAATGCATGTCTAATGAATAGTTTGGAAACATAAAAATATAATTTTGAAGTGGAGAATTCTAGGGACATTATTTGAAACAAATGACCAAGTTTAATAGCATCAGTAATAAGACAATTCGTATCATGTACTCCCAGATGTGATGCAATGAGAACGGCACATCACCTCTGTGGTATTCTTCCCCCAAATCGACAAACTCAGCCATAGGATCAGATAATCTCAAATGGGAAACATTATACAAAATACCTGACCACTACTCTTCAAAAATGTTAAGATCATGGAAGCAATGAAGAACTATCACAGAGAGGAAGAGAATAAGGAGCTATGAAAATTAAATGCAACACGGCATCTTGTATTGGATCTTAGAACAGAAAAAGGACAAACTAGTAAAAGTCCACGAGTGGAAAAAGTAGTGAAATTCAATTGAAGTTTGCATTTTGATTGATAGTATTGAGCCTATGTTAACCATATAGTTTTGATAATTGTATTGTGTGTGAAAGATGGTAATATTAGAGGACGTTAATGTGAAATATATACAGAGACTTTCCATACTATCTTTGCAACTGTTCT
>NW_012150829.1:570448-571971 GCF_000956105.1 Propithecus coquereli
GGTCCTGTTATAATGCAGATGTCTTTCAATAAAAGTTACATTAAGTGTGCCTGGTTCTCCTGCCTTCCCTTCCACCTCCTCCCCCTCCTCTGCCTCTGCCACTGTTGAGGCAGCAAGACTGACCCTGCCTCTTTATCTTCTTCCTCAGCCTACTCAATGTGAAGATGATGAGGATGAAGATCTTTGTAATGATATATGTATACTTAATGAATAGTAAATATATTCTCACTACCTTATAATTTTCCTTAATACATTTTTCTCTAGCTTACTTTATTGTAATAATACAATATATAATACATATGACATATAAAATGTAGGGGCCGTCCCTGGGCAAAATTGGCTTAAGCCCAGAGTCAGCAAAACTGGGTGTGCTCTCCTTGGGGCCAGAGGTCAACAGGTCCGCACACGGCCTGTTGGACAAACAGAACTATTCCTCATGACAGATAGCTTTATGATAGATAACCAAGCGCCTGGGGTCTTGCAAACAAGCCAAGGCATCTCATTGTCCTGCATACGGTAATGAGATAAAGAAGTTAAGATACAAGAAGTTAAGATGCAAATGTCTGCTTCCCTTAAGCAATCATCTGGAAGGAATGAAAATGTTTCCTCAAGACGCCCAAGGTAGTCATGTACCAGGAAGTAGCTGCCGGACATAGGAAAAGTATATAATAAAGCGACTGGTAGAATTATCTACTGCAGTCTTGTATGTCTTGTGTGTGTCTGTGTGTTTCTTTCTGTGTCCATCCCCCGTTCTGCAATCCGGGCCGCGACATAAAATATATGTTAGTAACTGTTTATGTTATTGGTAAGGCTTTCAGTCAACAGTAGGCCATTAGTTAAGTTTTGGGGGAGTTAAGATTATTCACAGAATTTTGATTACAAGGGGGGTCAGCACCCCTAACCCCTTCATTTTTTTTCTAGGGTCACTGTATTTCCTTTTTAGACTCTTGTATCTTTCAAGATAGTTCTGTTATGCTGCAGTAACTAACAGCATTCAATCTCAATGATTTAACATTAATGCTTTCTTTCTTTCTACATTCAGATCAGTAAGGATCTTTGTTCTTCATGTTTATTTAGGGAACAGACTTCCATGGTTACCTGTATAGGGAGAAGTGTTCACTGAAGTGGTTTGCAATGGTAATTTAATGCTTCCACCTGCAAGTGACACATGACACTTCCATTTGTATTTAATAGTCAAATCAAGGCATTCTACCCACATGCTTCCTACTGAGAGGAGGTACAATCCTCCCATGTACCCAGAGGGAGAACTATACAATTTACGATTAGCCCTCTTAACCAGTACAGCCCCTTTCACTAACAGCATATAACTCTTAGAGAAGAAAAATGCTTGCAAACACATTACTAATGGGAATTAAAGATCCTTTAATTTTGTGGATTAGATCATAGTATATTAACTTAGTTTAAACAGATATATTTCATAATTCAGAATTAAATCAATTAATGCAAATAATGTTTTGACAGATGACTAATTTTATGCAGAATTTATAAAAATCATTTATACC
>NW_012150829.1:572021-572694 GCF_000956105.1 Propithecus coquereli
AGGAAGAGATAAACTGAGGTTCTGGCATTCCAGCTATTCTGCTGGAGATCAGAGAATAGGCAGTTCTGTCATCATTATAGTTATTCTCCTAACGTCGTTGACTTGACTGTACTCCTGGTTTTGAATGACCTATGGATTCTAATTCTTGTTGTAATCATATCAGTACATTCATAACTCATTCAACCATACTTCTCAGTATAAGATATAATAAATATATGGATTCTGAATGTTGTTAAGGATCTTACATGTCCAACTTTTTCTGCCGAAGGAGACATAACTTATATTTCTGAAAGATGGAAATCTCTAACATATGGCATTCCATACTTTCTGATGCAGCTCATTATACTGCTAAACGGTACTAATTTCTGGCAAAGTCTTCTAACATAAAGCCGAAAATTGTCTCCTCAAAATTTTCACTTATTGGTTTGGTCTTATTCCTGCCCTCTGGAGATAAACAAAATCTGAACACTCTTTTATATATTACAGTATTCCAAATATTTGCAAACAATTATTATAACCTGTTAAGAATTCTCTTCTCCATGCTAAACAGTCTCAATTCCCTTAGCAAAACAAATGATGAACTGGTTTAAAAATATCCTTTACAGTCTTAGAGTCTCTCTTCTTCTAAATCATTAAACCCCTAAGCTAAACAATAAAACAGACATGGTACACT
>NW_012150829.1:575659-577037 GCF_000956105.1 Propithecus coquereli
CTATTTTAAGTCAACATAAATACTGATTAAAAACAATGAAAGAATTTAATTGAAATGCTGGACCTCTTTCAAATGTTTTATTATTGCTAAATGTTACAGACTATACACAGTCATAAAACAGAAAAAAATATGCTTTTATCATTGAAATATGTGTTCCATTCAGGGCTCTTATCACCCTATCAGTTGCCATTAATAGTTATTACTGACACTTTAAAATACAGTTAATGTCATTTTGCTATCAGAGTTTTCCATACATTCTTGATCACCTTTATTTCTAAAGACAAGGATTCAGGGCAGATATATGTTTAGTGTTTTGATTTTTTGAAAACTTATATTATTGAGAGGTTTCTGGAAAGATGGCAGAGCAGAAAGCACAAGGAATCTGTCTCCCAACCTAGACAACAATTGCACTCACAGAATATGTCTGATGTAACTATTTTGGAATTCTGAAGTCTATTGATGTTTAGCAACTTCCAGGAAAGGCTTGGGTGGGAAACTGAAGTGAATTTCAATAAATTTCAGCTCTCAGCATAGTAGTGGCTTCCTACCCCTCACCCCCAGCCACATAGCAGTCAACTGTTCATGTATTCCTAGAGGAAACTCTACACTGAGCTTGCTGGAGCCAGGGTGGGCAAAAAGCACCTGCCTTTCAGATACTGGGGATCTGTGCTCTGACTCTGATTGCTGCTTCTGATCATACAGGTGCAGGCAAAGAGGCAAGTGGGCATTGCACCTACCTTTATTGTTGTATAGGGGAGGTAAAATTTTATCTCTACTCTCTTAGGGTTTTTCTGCTGAGCCAAGAATCAAATTGACCTAAGACAGATCAACAGAAGAAAAGCATACAAATGTGCTTAATGTAAGTTTTATGTGACACAAGAGCCCTCATGAGGAAATGAATACCTAAATATGAAATTAGAGTTGAACATTTATGTACTGATTGGACAAACAGTAGTAAGATGTGAAAAAGTAAATTATGTGGGAGGTTAGAAGATCAAATTTATGTTAATGAGATATGTACAGAATTCTCTTTGCCTCAACTTACCATTCTTGATGATAAGAATGTCATTTTTTTATAGTGTAGGGAGGGCATCTTTCACATGGTAATTTTATCTTCTGCTTTTAAGGAACAACATGAAGATAAGAATGATCTTTTTGCACCTGCTTTTTTTCAAATGCCCTCAACCAAAAATAGTCAATATGCCAGAATGGCATATTTTAAAATGGCGTATTCTTAACTCTTTTACTTGCAAGCCCCTCCTTCTTTGGCTGAAATGACTTCCAGGAGATTTAATGTGGTGTCTTTTTTCAACCTTTAATTTTTTTTCTTTGTTTTCCTTTTGGGAACCAGACATTAAAGTCTAGTGCATTCAAAATC
>NW_012150829.1:577087-578194 GCF_000956105.1 Propithecus coquereli
GTAATGATAAGTCCGTATATTATAAAGTCTTGAAATTTTTCATATGTTTTTACATATTAAAAGATCTATCATGTTTTGAAAAGACAATTTTTAAAAACCAATTCAGGATTTCTACTCATATGTGATTTGGTTTCAGTCAACTGATTCCAGTCTATTGCAATCTTTTTGAACCCTAAATTTGCCATTAGTACGTTAGTCATCTCACTTAGCCTCATCATCCCTGAACTCACAAAACACATGTTTTTTGAGTGCTCATTAATTACTAGGTAGTGTTGATGCCCTGCCCTCACAGAGATTATATTATAGTGGGAGGTATGAATATGGTCCTCATATCTAATTTTAACGAATCTTTGCAATTCTTAGCATTCATTTCACTCACTATAATAAATTCATGAGGCACCATGTAATTGATGGCTTAAACTGGGGTGATTTTAAGAGTTAAAGAGACACTATTAATTATACATATGTAACATGAATAAATTGGCAATGCACCATTTATAGTGAATGGTAATCCTACATTTTAAAATTTCTAAAACCTATTTTTCTTTGAACTAGTAACACTTGAACATTTTGAAAGTTTATTGGTACCATTTCTATTTAAGCAAAATATAGACCTATCTATAGAAAAAATCATCTCTAGCCAGAAGGAAAATTTTTATAAAACATATGGTATAACATATTAGCCAAGGCTTTTAAGAAATATGACTAATTTTGGTGAATTGTATTGCATCATATATATGCAATATCTGAGATTTCTGATAGATCAGGCTGTTTTTTGTTAATATGATGACTTTCTCATATGTGGTGCTCTAAACTGTCACATATAGAATAAAAATAGCTAAGCTGAAACAACTCAAGTAAGATTATATCCCTTGATTACATATCACAATCTTTGTGGCTTTTAAAATTAGTTCCAAGGCTCAGAAATAGTTTTTCTGGGTAGAGCATAGATAGCATATCAGTACTGTTGATCCTTGAAAAACATAGATTTGCACCGTGCAGGTCCTGTTATAATGCAGATGTCTTTCAATAAAAGTTACATTAAGTGTGCCTGGTTCTCCTGCCTTCCCTTCCACCTCCTCCCCCTCCTCTGCCTCTGCCACTGTT
>NW_012150829.1:591229-592193 GCF_000956105.1 Propithecus coquereli
TTTAAAGCATAATGCTGGATTTTAAATAAAATGAATTACAATGTGTCAGCACAATCTCAAAAAAGTATTTTCAAATAAGTGAAAATATATATGGTTTTGTTTTATTTAGCAACTTTTTTTTTGCCACAAGGCATAAAAATGAGCTAATATAAACATGGGGAAGAAATTTCTTTCAAGATAGGCAAATTCCAAAGGAAAAAAAAAACTGCATTGAAGATTTGTGATAGTTTGCTTAGAAATAGAATTCAATGTTACTAATTTATTTATTCTATAATATATAGACATATTTGGAATTTTTTTGTAACATCTGACTTATAAAAAGATGCAACAATTTAAATTCACAATTTAGAACTATATAAGCTTACGGGGTACAAAGTGACATTATAATTTATGAATACAATGTGGAATAATTAAATCAAACTAGTTAACATATCCATCATCTCAAACACTTAACATTTTTGTGGTAAGAACATTTGAAATTTACTCTCTTAGCAGTTTTGAAATGTACGATACTCTAGTATTAACTACATTTACCACACTGTATAACAGAACTCAAAAAAAGAATAAAACATTCTTCCTGTCTGAGATTTTGTACCCTTTGACCATCACTCAAAATTTTTAAATGAGATAAAATATCATTTTCAATATAGCATCCAAAAGTGAATGTATTTAACCATATTCAGCTCATAATCGAACAAATGGGTGGATAGAATAATAATTCATGCTATTGCATGTTTAACAAACTGGCAAAAGAGAAAGTTAGTTGAAGAATGGCAGAAGAACACTGTCTCCTAAGAGTTAGAACCATGGGCTCCGTAATCATCTGGCATCCATTCAGTGTTGTATCTATGGTTAGAAATGTACATGATGGGAACCCCATGGTATCTTCCCGATTCTTCCTTTAAGGTCCTGGACCATTGTGGCCACCTGGACCATTTTGCTGAGTTACTGTCTGTATATATAT
>NW_012150829.1:594675-595604 GCF_000956105.1 Propithecus coquereli
TAGTCTCCTTCTCTGTTATTTTGAGACTTCAATTATATTAATGTTAGGTTTTTCAGTTATTGTCCCACACATCTCTGAAACTGAAGCTATGTTTCATTTTTTTTGCAATCTATTTTTCTCTCTGTGTTCAGACTGGGTAAATTCTATTGAGCTATTCTCTTGTAAACTAATTCTGTCCTTTGCAACTTCAACTCTTCTGTTGAATCAATCCAGTAAGCTTTCTGTGAAAAAAAAAAAAAAATTGTTGCATTTTTAAGTTTTAAATATATGTACAGGGTCCTTACTAAAACTTAAAAAATACTGATGAATGTAATTAAAGAAGACAAATTAATAGAGAGATAATATTCATGAATTGGATAATTCAATTTAATAAGGATTTTAATTCTCATCAAATTGATCTATAGGCTTAATGTAAGTCCTATCAAAATCCCACCATGTTATTTTTATGGACATAAAAACAACTTGTTCTAAACTTTATATAGAAAGAAAGAAACATACCTTAGAATAGCTAAAACAATCTTGAAAAAGAAAAATACAATGAAGGAATGACAACTTAATTTCAATACTTATTTTATAGCTATAATTATAAAGACAGTGCCATACTGATAGAGAGTCAGATATTTAGATCCCTGGAACAGATGAGATAATTCAGATATAGATGCACACAAATATGTCTAATTGATTTTTGACAAAAATACAAAAGCAATTAAATGGAGTAACAGTAGCCTTCTCAAAGAGTGATGCTAAAATTATCTGATATCCATAGGCAAAAGAAAAAATTGAACCTTGACTAAGTCTCTTGCCTTACTAAAAAATCAACCCAAGAGAGATTAGAGAATTAAAATGTAAAACATAAAACTATAAAACTCTTAGGAAAAAAGGAGAAATCTTCTAAATCTAGAGCTAGGAAGAGGTTTTAGACTTGACAC
>NW_012150829.1:595989-596573 GCF_000956105.1 Propithecus coquereli
ATGAAAACTTGAACTTAATAATGATCATATTGACAATGCCTGAATTTATTGATTAATCTTGATATCAATAACAGTAGAAAAATGCACATTTTGTGGTCTACAATATTACATAATAGAAAGATTAAAGAAAAATCTATAAGCAGTTTTTACCTAAAATTTTAAAACTGAATTTAATCATATCTTTATGTATAGATATAATTATCAGTTTACAGGAAATATACAGAATAAAGAAAAGTTAGTCCTAATTGGCCAAATCCAGGATTTGGTATATTTTACAGAACTAATGCCCTAGTGTCTCTGTAAATATCAATGGCAACAAAATGCTAGAGAGATTTAAAGAATTATTATAGAATGAAACAGATTAAAACAGATTAAGAGCCAAAACGACCAATGTAAATAAGCAAAAATTGTTTTGCATCCTGATTCAAACAAATTAACTATAAATATACTGTTTTGAAATTACTGTTAAAATTTAATATGCTCCAAATATTGTTAAAGTGTTAAATGTTGTTAAAGTTCTGTAGTCAGAATTAGGGATGTATTTGAGCTTCATTAATTTAAGCATTGGAATTCTTGATTTATAA
>NW_012150829.1:597128-598809 GCF_000956105.1 Propithecus coquereli
TATTATAAAAGACCATCAGAAATCATTGTCTTTCTGTAATACCTTGGTTTTAAATGACATGATTAAAAATATATGGGTCTGATTCTGTACTTTTTATTCAGTTCCACTAGTATATTTGTCCATAGTGTTGTCTTAATTACTATAGTTTTAAGTAAATCTTGATATATGATAAGATCCATCATCCAAATTTGTTCCTCGTTGAGAGCAATTTGGTTATCCTTATACCTTTTCACTTCCACATAAATTTTATGATCTTTGTCTCATTTCTCATTGAAAAAAAAAAGAAGTCTTATATTTTGCTTGTATTTTAATATTAGAGGCCTTGAAGAGATAGTCAAATCACAATCATCACCACTTTCAGGGCTGCTTTTACTGTTTTTGTTTTGTCTTTTTATTCTGAGAGAGTTGTCTGTTAATAATCAACTTAACACTAGAAATACCAAAGCGTAATTTATTGAGATCAAGTTAAATTTATATGTCAACATAAAGAAGATGGATATCTGTGCAATAAGGAATCTTCTTGAACAAAAACAGGCTCAGTCTTTCCATTTAAGTCTAATTTTGTGCCTCTCAGTATGTTATGGTTTTTTTTCTCATATATTTAAACATTTTTTATTAATTGTATACATAAATATAGTAATGGTTTTATTTTACCAGTTAAATAAGCTCTATTTTTTTCTTTTAAGTTATTAAGGTTATTTATTTTTGTATTTTTATTTTATAAAATGTTCTGAAGATTTTTCCATGAATAACTTCAGGTTTTCTAGATACATAATCATTTCATTTGCAAATAGAGATAATTTTATTTCATCTTTTCTGATTCTTAAGCCTTTAATTTCTTTCTCTTGTGAAAACAAATTGGTAAATACTTCCAAATAATTTTTAAAAGTAGAGAAAATATTGGAAATTTTTTAATATTTCAAACTATGACAAGAGAGAACTATTCATCAGTGAAATTAGATACTACCTTTAGACAGAGGTACATATGTATATATAGAATATCCATTAATTCTTATTTTCCTGATATTTTAAAGTATGAATTACTATTTAATTTTGTTAATTTTCTGCATCATTAGAAATGATCAGGATTTTCTCCTTGCCTCTATTAATATGATAGTTATATTAATGAATTTCTAAGTGTTGAACCCAGCCTTGGGTTCTGTAAATATGGAATGTAGTCTTATGCTTTTTAAAAATGTACTGCTAAAGTGGTTCTATTAATCAGGGTTTTCCAGAGATACAGAATCAACAGGATGAGTGCAAATGTATAGAAAGAAATTTAAGGAAGTGATTCACACAACTGTGAAGGTTCATTAAGTCCACACTGATGGGGGAGGCCCTCAGGCTGGAGACTCAGGACAGGTTGTAGTTCAAGTCCAAAGACACTTTATATAGAACCAGGAAGGACAATGTTGCAGATGAAGACCCAAGGGAGTTTGCCAGAGAATTCCCACTTTCTCTGGTGGTAAGCCTTTTGTTCAATTTAGGCCTTTAAGTCTTTGAATGAGCCCCACTCACATTATAGAGAACAAACTATTTTACCTGAAGTCCACCAACTTAAATGTAAATTTCATCCAAGAACATTTTTACAGAAACATCAAAAATAATGCCTGACTGTATATCTGGGAACCATGGCCCAGGCAAGATGACACACAAAATTAACCATCACAATGGTAATTCA
>NW_012150829.1:598859-600245 GCF_000956105.1 Propithecus coquereli
GTTAATAATAATGTGCCATATACTTGAAAATTGCTAATAGAATGGACCTTAATTTTCTCACTACACACACAAAAAAATGTATGTGAGGTGATGGGTATGTTATTTAGCTTGATTTAATAATTTCACAATGTATACAGACATTAAACCATCATTTTGTACACTATAATTAAAAATAGCCAAAATACCCAAACAGGCATTTCACCAAAAAGAATCATACATTGCAACCCACCAAATGAAAATATGTTTACCTTCATTAGGCATTAGAAAAATGAAAATTAAAATGACAATGAGATATATTTATATACCTATCTGAATAGCTTAAGTAAAAAATAATGACAGTATCAAATGCAAGTGAGGTTGCAGAGAAACTGGGTCACTCATAAATTCCTGGGGGGAATATAAAATGATACAGCCATTCTGGAAAACAGTTTGGAAGTTTCTTATAAAACTAAATATGAAATTACCATACTATTACACTCTTGGGCATTCATCCCAGAGAACTGAAAACTTATCTTCATACACAAATCCGTATATGAACCCTCAGGAAGCTTTATTAATAGCCACATAAATAGCTCAAAATCTGAAAACATCACAGATATTCTTCAATGGATGAATGTTTAAACACAGAATGGTACACATACTGTGATATACTACTCAATAATAAAGGAATGAACTATTAATACACACAACGATTTGGATGTATCTTTAGGGAATTATGCTGAGTGAAAAAAAAAAAAAAACCAAACCCAAAAAATGCAAAACGGAAATTAAAGAAAAATTTTAAAAAAAAAAAATTTAAAAAAAAAAAAATAAATAAGGGTGCCAAGAATTAAGGAAAAAGGGGAAAAAGGGAAAAGAAGAAGCCGAAAAAAAGGAAGTATGAGGACTATGAGGTACCCATGTGTTGATATAGCTGCTCTTTGTCTTTAAAGTGATGGTGGATTCACAAATGTTCATATTGGTTAAAAGTGTATTAAACTAATACACACATACAACTTTAACTAAAACTGAAGAAACCAAAATAAAATCAGTGGATTTTAGCAATGTCAGTATTCTAGATATGACATTGTACTATAGTTTTTCAGGTTGTTACCAATGAGGGAAATTGAATACAGGTGATTTCTCTGTGTTGTTTCTTACAACTGCATGTGAATCTAAAACGATCTTAAAGATTAATTTTTTTAAAAAAATCATTGAGTTCTAACATCACCCTTATGGTTTTTATCTAGCTCAAAATCTGTTAAATTAACTAATTAATCTGAATGTTACCTTTTTTTAAAAAAAGAACAAGTCAAATGACTTTTCTGAACAGTATATTTTCAGTGTAAATCAAAATGAGTGGTAGAAAATCTTTTTTTTAAAAAAATCATTGAGTTCTAACATCAC
>NW_012150829.1:600295-600947 GCF_000956105.1 Propithecus coquereli
ACCATGTACTTTTAAGGTAATTATTGATGATTGCTATGTTAGCGTTTATGTTAAGGCTTAATTATCTCTTACCTCTGTATCTCTTTTATTGCCTCGTGGGTTATTTGAACATCTTTTAGAGTTTCGTCTTGGCTTATTTCTGTGTTTCAATGCATCATCTTATATGGTTTCATGAGGGATTACTCTGATGATCACAATGTGCATATGTGACTGATTAGAATCTGCTTGTATTAATATTTTAATACTCCAAGGGAAATGTGGAAACATAACTTCCCTTTGCCCTCCTCACTTTTAAATATTGTGATCTTGAGTGTCAATTGAAGTTATATTTTTTGTTTAAATCTTACATTTAATTTAGAAAACTTATGACAAGTCTGTTTACTGTATTTATCAACATATCTGCTTTTTCTGTTGTTATTTTTCTGTTTCTTCTTGATCCTCCATGCTTCTTTCTTATGTTATTTCCTTTCTGGTTGAAGAACATACTTGAATCTTTTTTGATAGTAGGTATGCTAGTGATATATATTTACCTAGACTGAAAATGTCTTTATTTCCCTTCATTCCTGAAAGATAATTTCAATGGATACAATTTGCTGTTAAGAGTTCATTTCTGACAGCACTTGAACAATGTTGTGTCATTCCCATCTGGTCT
>NW_012150829.1:613727-615265 GCF_000956105.1 Propithecus coquereli
TTCTTTCATATGTTATAATAGAAGTGTCCTTTCTTTCCTTCGACCAATGCTCCTGTCCTTTTCTGTATAACTTCTATTCTGAACAATTTCTCAGTGTAGAATTTTATTTTGGAAAGGATCTTTATTAAATTAATTTGAACATTTCTTGCTTTTAAAACATTTTAGCATTTTTTGACTTTTGTACAGTTCTCTGTATTTGCCCATGAAGAGAAGCTTGATAAGCCTTTTCCTAGTTTTGTCTGTGTTCCCAAACTGTTCTGTTGAGATTAACTTTGTGACCCCCAAGTTTGGCAGCAACTACTTGTTAACAATAATATTTTAGAATTCTCTTGCTGTCACTCTTGAGCTCCCTTGGTCTTTCCTCTGATTCCTCCCAAATAGTAATTGCTACCACACAGTTCTCCTTGATTTTGATGGGTATTTTTTAACTCAACCTTTATAATTGTTGTTCATGAGTATCTCATTTTTGTTACCCAAATTGCTCAATCTCTATAGGTGAAAATATTCAGAGAGATTCAAACACTATATCTCCACTGCCATTGACTAGCCAACTGATTTCTGGCTCTCAATACTGAAAGACAAATGGCTAATTCTTAACAGATGAATGTTAGAATGTAAATGGGAAAGAATTTTAAACAAAGGGTTCAAGAAATTTGCTGGAGTAATAGGTTACACAGGATGTTCAGAATTACCTATTTAAATTTATCTAGAAAAGTGAATTATATGTAATGAATATATTTAAGATAAAGTTTAAAATATTTTTGCAGCTAGGTCAGAGAGCTCTGAATGATGGTATAATAAATTTCTTCTTATTACCATATATTATTCTCTCTCTTTTTTAAATCATATTTCTTCAGTTATTGTTGTAAAGCTTCCCTGCTGCTTTTTTAGCACTGGATTGTGACAGATGTTTAATGAAAGTTGAAAGTGTTTTTATTCAACACCATAAGCTTTTCAGAAGAAAGACAGTATGCAAATTTAAATCATAAATAACTGAAGTGAGAATCAGGATGCTTTCTCAAAGGAATACATAAGTACTATCTTAAAAACAGATAAAAATGTAATAGCCTTAGATTTAAAGTATTATGAAATAGAGGAGTGCATAATTCCAAACTGCTTCATTATTTTAGAAAAAAAAGTTTAATTTAATTTGACTAGTGTCCACCTAAACAGAGAAGGAAATGACTATAAGGCACATTAGGTAAATGACCGTGCCAAGAATTACTACATAACTAGAAAATATCTGCTGAGGGAGAGATTTAAATGCAGTTGAAACTGGTTATCTTCCAAAGTCATCAGCATTATGGGGGAATTGGTTAAGTGAATTATAAATTACATTCTTTTAATCAAACATTGTTTTTATAATGGTATTTTTAAAGGTTCTAATACAACCAAAATATATTGATGCTAAATACTGTCTGTATATGTGAATTTGTTTGTACATTTTGCTAGAGGTATACTTACTTTTGCATTTTGTTTCCTTCCACATGGACAATTTTTCAGTGGGATGGCACTCTTGACCTCTGTCTGCCATTTTA
>NW_012150829.1:620232-620590 GCF_000956105.1 Propithecus coquereli
CTCACCATCAAATTGGTTTTAACTGATCAACACTTAAGTGCACATATAGTAATAACCTTCATCGGGTGTCAGGTAGATGGGAGGGGGGAGGGAGGATGGGTATACACACACCTTGAAAGTATTTTTGATGTCTCTGGTTATCAGATTGCATATCAATCTACAATGCAGTGCTATGTCAAAAAAACTGTTTTTCAGTAGGTAAAGCTTAATTTTGCTTAATAAGAATTAAACAGACACAATATTTCTAATGTCATAAGTTGGTAAAAAAAAATATTTTGCATTAGAAATATATAACAGGGTCTAAAGATATGCAGATCCTTGGAAATAGTAATTGTACATGTGAAAATTTATCAAAAAG
>NW_012150829.1:621554-623344 GCF_000956105.1 Propithecus coquereli
AAAAAAAATATTTTGCATTAGAAATATATAACAGGGTCTAAAGATATGCAGATCCTTGGAAATAGTAATTGTACATGTGAAAATTTATCAAAAAGAAAGCATCTTTTAAATATATTCCCAAAGATACACATAAAATGTTTTATTTATAATATTAAGTGAAGAAAGTAGGTCTCAAATATAAATCCCATAATTACAATGATGTTAAAATGTTGAAATAGAAAAGAAAAAATGGGAAGAATGTAGGTTTATTAACAAGTAAACCAATAATGCATTTAGTTCAAAGCATGTCTTTTACTCACTTTTGCTATTTCAAAGGATCTATTACATAATGATGAGTCTTATATAGTTGATTTACTGCTAATAAAAAAACCTCTTATTTGTTATTATGCACAATGATGCTGTTTTTACTCTGCTTTATTTATAATATCATTATTTTAGTTTTATATGAAACTATATATGATTGTTATAAAGTTGCTATCTCACAAGCACAAAATTTTATTTTTAGTACACTGACATCTGTTAAATTTAATATATCTCAGCATATATTAAAAAATTCTTCTTGTTTACTTCATTGCATTCTTTTAATATAAATGACTTCCCAAATTTTCTGAACATTTTTACTTTCATGAGAATATTTGCATTCTTATGGTTTTAACAATCTTAAATCATTCTGCTTCTTGATTTTCTATTTTTCTGTTTTGAATTTTAATTTATTTTTAGACCTGTCTGCTCTCATCTTAATTTGTTATTAATAGGTTTTTATATCAATTATAAATATGTTGTTCAAGTGTGAAGGTGATCAGTGTTGACAATTGTTAAGAGTTTTCTATGTGCTTTGACTTCTTTAATCGCTAAGTACAGAGAAGCAAGCAAACCAGAGTCCTCATGATCCTTACATAGCACTCCATTTCACTCAATTTGCATGCCAAGACACTACGTATACACCAGAGGTAGAGATAATAAATTAAAATTATTTTGTGTGCTTTCTGTGAATTGTTATTGAATTTTCAAAACATGATTATAAACTATCATACTCATATGTGTATGAACACACAGGCAAGATTTAAGAGAAAATAAAATTCAACAACCATATACCCAAACCTTAGATAAAGGAATAAAATATTACCAACATACACAAGCATCTTTTACACCCCAACCAAATTCCATCCCCCATCACTTTCCTTAGAGAAAGCCACTACTCAGAATTTATTGTTAACCATTTCTTCATCTTTTTGTAATGGCATTTAGTATTTGTGTATACACTGCAAAATAATACACTGACTAGTTTTGCCTTTTTAAAAATTATTTAAATGGGATTCTTTTGTTTATATTTTTCTGTGTTCATTGCATTAATATTCTTGAGGTTCATCTATGCTGACTTTTGTGGCAGTTCATTTTTATTCACTCCTGTATGGTATTACGCTATGTGAATAGTTTACCATTTATTTGTGCATTTGTCTCTTGATAGGCATTTGAATTGTGTGCAGTTTTTGCAATTATGGAATATGTTATTTGGGGGTATTTAATTACACTGACTAGTTTTGCCTTTTTAAAAATTATTTAAATGGGATTCTTTTGTTTATATTTTTCTGTGTTCATTGCATTATTCTTGAGGTTCATCTATGCTGACTTTTGTGGCAGTTCATTTTTATTCACTCCTGTATGGTATTACACTATGTGAATAGTTTACCATTTATTTGTGCATTTGTCTCTTGATAGCATTTGAATTGTGTGCAGTTTTTGCAATTATGGAATATGTTATTTGGGTGTATTTAATTACTTAATTATAA
>NW_012150829.1:623839-625473 GCF_000956105.1 Propithecus coquereli
AAATGTATCCATCTAAGTGTTAACGTCCTTCCCCTGTGTAATTAAGAGGGTTATCAGTGAAGTTCAGAAAATAAATTGAAATTTGTTAATTTTTGTTCACCTTAAAATACTCAAAATCTGGTAACTTGTTTTCTGGATCCAGCAATACATACATTTTCTTTTAGGAAGGATGAAAGTAAAGGTCCAGTTTGTGTGCTTGTGAAGTAATGATCTTCCAAAAGTGAAAGAAGTGTTGCCATTAACTGTGGAAACTCATTTATTCCAAAGAAGTTACATTTCCATTTATACTTCTGTGTCAGAAAAAGATATTCTGCATGACTTTAATTTTTCAATTGATAAAATATATCTAAAAATTATAAACAGCTTTCCTGTATGTGGTCAAAGATTATAGCTTACTGTTTTCTTCTATTATATTTTACTTAGAATATGTTTTAGAGGCAGCTTTCAATTAAGTATTAAGAAAATAATTGTCAATGCCAGTAAAAACCCTCATATCCATCCTGACTCAATTAACTCATTTAATTGAGTTAAGCCAGATATAATTAACATATATTAAAATTCCAATAATCTAACATAGAATTCTGAATCAATGAAGACTGTTCTCTGAATCACACAAAATATTATCCTACTATGTTTACGTGACTCGATGAGAGTACTTCCAGGAAATAATGTTAAATAGCACTCATTTATTTATTAGCGCAACAAACATTTTTTTAAGATGCAGGGTTGTGTAATGCACTGTGTTAGGTACTACACAAATTCAAAGATGAGCAAGACATGTTCTTTTCACCTAGTGCTAACACCTAGAAGATAAAGCATGACATGGCTTTACTGAAAAAGGTAAAGCTTCAGTGAAACATGTTCTGATATAATACAATGAGCATTTGGAGCATGGAGATGTTTCCAGTTTAGTGTGAGTACAATACTGGTGATGGTTGGGTAAGGTAGAAGTGAGTTTTTAGATTGCTCTTAAAAGGTGAATGTGACTTGTGGCTAGACTGGTGGGGCTGGAAACAGATAGAGGAAAGGAAGGGAAAACAGAACTCACTTAGCGTAATAGCAACAGCTAACCCAGGGAAACAGCTTGAGATGATACAGAAATCTAGTTAAGCAAGTGATAAACACACAAATATCTTTTTTTTTCTTTTGGATATATAATAATTTCAGAAAGTAAAGAGCTTTATTGAACCATAATATTGTCTTTTAACTAAACATTTTAATTCAGGTGAAATACAAACAGAGAGGAGTTTTGTATCTCCCATGAGATAGTAAAATATAGTAACTGTCCATCATTGACCAAAACATTGTTATATGATCCAAGACTGTGTTTAATGTTTTTCTTTAATAGCATTCATTATCACTCATTTACAGATTTTGTTTTTATATGATGCCTACATACTGCTTAATTATTAGGAACTTTAACAGTTTATTCTCAATTTAAGTTTTTAAAAGATCCAAGGGCATTTATTAAATGACTACCATATGTTCACATGCAGGCAGTGATTACAGAGATAAATGAAACATTGTGTTACTTTCAAGGTTCTCATAGTTTAAAAGGGGTGGCAGTCATACAGATAAATGACTATAAGAAAATATGATAAATGATAGTTAAGAAATTTTGTATAAAGTAGTAT
>NW_012150829.1:626424-649053 GCF_000956105.1 Propithecus coquereli
TTTCAAATGCAAATACTACACTACTATTTAAAGGAATTGATCACTTTTCCTTTGCTGGAGGGATCTAGTCTATGCACTGATTAAGGTCAGGCAGAATGTGAATCAGGGATATTGGTAACCGTCACATTAGGAAAACATTCTCTATGTCCTCTGATACATGATATGGGTTGAATTGTATCCCCCTAGAAAGTTATGCTGAAATCCTAAGTCCAAGAAACTTTGAATGTGGCCTTATTTGGAAATAGGGTCTTTGAAGATCTAATCAAGTTAAGGCGGGGCCATGTTGGATTAGGGTGGGCTCTAATCCAATGACACCTGTCTTTATAACCACAGGGAAGTTTGACAGAGAAAGACAATAGTCTCCTCCTATTCGTGGTTTTGCTTTCAGCAGGTTCACTTACCGGAGGTCAATCATGGTCTAAAAACATTAAATAGAAAATTCCAGAAATAAACAATTCATAAATCTTAAATTGTGCACACACCATTTTGTGCACTGTGATGAAATCTTGCATCATCCAGCTTGTGCTGTGTGCACTACCTGCCCATTAGTCACTTGGTAGCTGTCTGGTTATCAGATAGATCACAGGAAGGGTGAGTAGAGTATAATAAGATATTTGGGAAGAGAGAGATAAACCACATTCACATATCTTTTATTATAGTATAACATTAAAATTAATTTTATTATTGTTGTTAATCTCTTACTGTGTCTAATGTGTAAATTAAACTTTATCAGACATAAGTATGTACAGGAAAAACATAGTGTATATATGGTTTGGTACTATGTGCAGTTTCAGGTATCCACTGGGGGTCTTGGAACATATTCACTACAGATAAGGGGGCTACTGTATAGAGAAGAAGTCCATGTGAAGACAGAGGTAGAGATCGAAGTGATTTATCTGCAACCAAGGAATGCCAAGGGTTGCTGGCAACCACCTGAATCTAGAAGAGACAAGGAAGGATATCCCCCCTAAAGCCTTCAGAGAAAGTATGGACCCATCAATTTTAGATTTCCAGTATTCAGAACCATGAGTGAATCAATTTATGTTGTTTGTGACATTTTGTTATGGCAGCCCTAAAAATGTAATATAATGCTCATTCCAGAGATTAAAAACATTATATAAAGAAATGCTATAAATTTCCATTCAGATAATTCTCTAGACAAGAGATTGGCAAACTTTTCCTATAAAGGGCCAGATAATAAATATTTTTGGTTTTGTGGGACATATATTCTCTATTACAATTATTCAACTCTGCCATTGTAGCATAAAAGCAGTCCTAGGCAATCTGCAAATGAATGAGGATGGCTGTTTTCCAATAAAAGATTATTTGACCTGTGCTCTAGACTTTGTCTCATACTGCTTTCCTGCAACTTTGTCCTTTTCATGTAGATATTCTGATTTATTTCCCTTTGGCTGGTGTGCAGAAACTTGCTCTCTTCCAGGTTTTTAGATCAATATCTTTTGGGACCTGTTACCCAGGTGTGGTAGACAGAATAGTGACTCCTATAAGATGTCCATGTCCTAATCCATGTAGCCTGTGAATATGTTACCTTACTTGGCAAAAAAAGGACTTTATAGATGTGAGTAAACCAAGAATCTTCTGATAGTGAGATTTTCCTGTATTATTTAGATGATCCCAATGTAATTACAAGGGATTTTATAAGGAGGTAGAAGGATCATAGTCTGAAAAGGCAAAGGCAATATGAAGGCAAATATCAGGAGCCAGAGATTAGAAGATTCTATACTGCTGATGTTGAAGATGGAAGATGGGGCCATGAGTCAAGGAATGCAGGTACCTCCAGCAGGCAGCAATGGTATGGAAATAGATTCTCCTCACAGCTCCTGAAAAGAACACAGTGCTGCTTATCCATTTTAGATTTCTGACCTCTAGAACTATAAGAGAATACATTTGTATAATTTTAAACCACTAAATATGTGCTAATTTGCTATGACAGCAATAAAAAACTAATATGCCAGAGTTTGGTTTCTTCTATTCCAAGAAGAATAGAAGAATTCTAAAGAAATTCTTTTAGATGCCCTCTACTCATTTTCACGCACCATAAGTCACCAATAAGCAACACTCAACAACTTACTCACAGATTACTGTTGAATATTCCCGTATAGATAGGACTACACTTTGGAGCCCCACTTTTCTGGAGATTTGGAAGAGAAATATGAATCAGAACAAAGAAAACAAAACAATTAATCTTCTGAAATGTTAGCTGTCTTAGTTGAATTGGTGCCATGGCTAAATGTGGCTTACTATATACGATAGAGTGCAAAAATCTAATGCTGAGAAAAGCTTCATTGGATGTGTAATGCTCTCTACCTAGCCCTAAGAGCCTATGACAATGTTGGGCTGGCATTGATTTCTCTACTACGAGCACGATCCTAATTGGGGAAGACCATTACTCAATATAGTTAAGAAGTTTATAAACTAATATTCAAACTCAATTCTTGTGGGATTACTGTCAGAAAAAGGAAATTTTGGGAAAATTTCCTGAAAGAAGGGTTATCACAAAAATACTTGGAAATTGAGTTCATTGTTGGCTTACAATTTCTTTCAAAAATAATCAGAAAAGAAGACATCTATCTCATAGGATGAGCAAAATAGCATTTCAGACCTATGGAATACGAACGTTGTAGAGTATTCCTGGTTTGTTCATATGTTCTCCATCAAGTTTGGTCTTGAACCTAAACAATGATTAGTTCTCTTGGGAAAGTTACTAATCTCTAATCCTTCTCAAACAAACCATTGTGAGAATTTTACCTTTCATTGCAACAGCTTTCTTTACCGAGAACTAAACACTTACCCTCAAACCTGGCAGAGAAGCCAAAGGCAATCAATCACACTCCTCACTACAGTGTTATATATTAGTATTGTATGTTTTTCAATATCAGATGCATGTTATTATGTATATGTACTATTTTGTATCCAGCTTTTTTTACTGACATTATGTTTATGAAATTCAATCATGATGTTTGTACAACTGTAGTTTATCTATTTTAATTTTTACACAATATTTAATTGTGTTACTAGAGCACTATCAAATTTCCTATTGTTTGACAAGTTTTGGATTTTTACTAAAATGCACATTCTTTTTTATTTTTTTTATTTCAGCATATTATGGGGGTACAGATGTTTGGGTTATGTATGTGCCCTTGCCCGCTCCCCAAGTCCGAGCTTCAAGTGTGTCCATCCCCCGGATGGTGCGCATAGCACTCTTTGTGTATGCACATACCCGTCCCCTCCTCCTCCTCCCTCCCCCCTTCCCCCATGCCCGACATCCAATAAATGTTATTCTTATATGTACATTTATGTGTCGATCAGTTAATACCAATTTGATGGTGAGTACATGTGGTGCTTGTTTTTCCATTCTTGGGATACTTCACTTAGTAGAATGCGTTCCAGCTCTATCCAGGAGTATAAGAGGTGCTATATCACCATTGTTCTTAAAGCTGTATAGTACTCCATGGTATACATATACCACATTTTATTAATCCATTTCATGTATTGATGGACACTTGGGTTGTTTCCACATCTTTGCAATTGTAAATTGTGCTGCTATAAACATTTGGGTGCAGGTGTCTTTTTTATAGAGTGTCTTTTGTTCTTTTAGATCAAATGGTAATTCTACTTGTATCTCTCTAAGGTATTGCCATATTGCTTTCCACAGAAGTTGCACTAGTTTGCAGTCCCACCAGCAGTGTATGAGTGTTCCCATCTCTCCACATCCACGCCAACATTTATTGTTTGGGGACTTTTTGATAAAGGCCAGTCTCATTGGAGATAAGTGATATCTCATTGTGGCTTTGATTTGTATTTCCCTGATGATTAGAGATGTTGAGCATTTTTTCATATGTTTTTTGGCTATTATAAAATGCACATTCTTATACACATATTCATATACATGTGAACAAGTGGCTAAATCAGCCATCTACTATGTTTAAGCTCCTACATAAATTAACCACGCCAAGAGCAGCTACAAGGTGGGAAAATTTCTCTTGGTTGAATCCATACATAAAATTAGATAAGATATACTTCATATATCCTTAAATGTTTGCTGATATCCTCTGAGAAAAAGAAGCATTGTTTTATCAAATTATTTATATATTTTATATTGTTTAATATGAGGAGTCTCATTAGTTCATGTTATAAGAGAAATATCTATTAAATTCATAGGTCAGAGATAGAAAAATTTGCTCCCTCTGTTAAATGTGGGATTTTGTCATATGCCATTATATGCCAGCAAAGTTCATATACAATGTTAATGGGAATAAATTGTGCTATTTCTATTAATATTATTATTTGAAGAGTTGTCACAAGCTTTGATATGTAGTATTTATCCCAGTGCTTGGCAGACACAATGTAAAATTTTACAAAACTGTTAATTATGAATCTTCTTATTATCAATTAAACAGTGACCAAGACTGTAAAGTTGAACTATGGAGAGTGACTTCCTAAGGGTTAATGTTGCTTTCATACTGGTTGCTGACTAGGTTTTTGACTAGTACTAAGAGTAGAATGCTGTACCCCTGGAAACAAAGCACTCAATCTTCTCAAATGGAAACATGTATAATTTTTATGTTCATTATAAATGTTTTTACGGTTTAAGATAACAATTAAGAAACCAAGGTCAGGCATTTCCTGACATCAAGGAAAAGATGACTTAAAAGGCCTTGAGCAAAATGTATTTAGGTAGTCATTAATACTAGAAATGTGTCCTAAACATACAGGTCATTGTTTCTCAAATATCTGGTAGTTAATATTTATTGCAAATCCTACAACTACATTATGGACTAAAAAAGAAAATAGTATACATTGGAGGAAAATAGGAATGTGGTAAGTCTGAGATTAAAGCTACAGTGTAATGTTTGATAAGACAGTCATCAGGAAAATAAAGCAAGAAACTAAGAATTGCTTTGTGTGACTCTTACCACCAGCCACACTCTAAAATAGAATAGTAGTAGCTATAAAACAAAACTCTTTCTTAGCTCCTATTATGTCAACAAATATTATACATGCTTCTAATCATTGGTTTCTTTAACCAGTAAACAAAATGTTTTCATATCCAAACATCCTGATTTTTTTACTAAAATATGTTAAGTCATAATTTACTGTCACCATCAATTTTCCTAAATTAGAAATTATTATTTTAAAATCTTATTTAGCTTAGAAGGAAGCATACATTTAAATATTATACATCAATATTGGCAAATTTTGTCTATTAAAAAAGTACAGAGTCAATATGGGAGATCAATATATTAAGAAAATAATATTTGATATGTTTATGTTTTTATTCATTCTGTAGCATAATGATTTAACTTCTAAAAGTTAAATATTAGACTATTGGACAATTTATCTTTTTACATCTCTTGATATTATGTTCTAAACAGGTATATTGGCTTTCTACACATTAATGTTTCTTTGGATAATCTTGCTTAATGCCAAGCCTATGTGATTTTTCTGGTGAATTCTACCAACACATGTAAAGAACAAGTAATACAGATTCTACACAAAATCTTCCAAAAAAAAATGAAAGAGAGGGAATAATGCCCCTGCCATTCTCAAAGATCAGCATTGCCATGATGCTAAAACCTGCCACACACATTACAAGTAAAGATATACCTCATGATCATAGATGCAATGATACTTTTAAAAATTTTAGGAAAGTGAATCCAACAATATATAAAAATGATAATACATCATGACCAATGTGTTTTAATCCCAGGAATAAAAGGTTGCATTCATATTAGAATAGCAATTTAATTTGCTATATTAATATAATAAAAGAATACAACTATATGTGATCTTAATAGATGTTAAAAAAACAGCATTTTACAAAATTCAACATCCAATCTTGAAAAAAAAAAATCTCACTAAGCTAGGAGTAGAGGAAACTTAACCTGATAAAAGACATCTTTAAAAAACCTACAGCTGACATCATTGAAATCTAAAATATAGAATGCTTTTTTTCTAAGATCAAGAATAATTCAAAAATTACCTATCTTACCACTTCCATTAAATATTGTACTGGAGATTCCAGACAGTGCAACAAAAATAACGAAAGAATTGCAAAACATCCACATTAAGAAAGAAGTATAACTGTATAACTGTTTTTATTCACAAGTAATACAATCATCCAGGTAGAAAATTTGGGATGAATAAAAACGTAGAAAACCTATTATAACAAGTCAATTTAACAATGTTGCATGGTAAGATACCAATATTCAAATATTAGTTGTATTTCTATATACTAGCAATAAGCAATTCAAAACTTCAATAAGAAGACAATATGATTTACAATAATATCAAGAAATATGATCTGCTTGGGAATAAAAGTAACGAAATATATGCAAGACTTATACTGAAAACTAAAAAATATAGCTGAAAGAAATTAAAGAAGACTTCAATGAATTGAGATACACAATGTGTTCATGTATCACATAATTGAAGAAGTCAATTATTTTCAAATTGATCTATGGATACATCATAATTCCAATAAAAATTCTAGGAGAATTTTTTTTAGAAATGAACAAACTCATTGAAATTATCATATGGAAATGCAAAACACCTAAAATAGCCCAAACAAATTGGAGAAGAGGATGACCCTGGAGAACTACATTATCGGATTTTAAGAGTTATTACAAAGCTAAATAATCAAGATTTTGAGTTATTATAACACAAATAGACATACCAATAGAAAAGACTATAGAATTCAAATATAGACTGACACATACATGATCAATTGATTTTCAGTGAAATTTCAAAGTTAATTCACTAGAGAAATAATAGGGTTTTTTCTTACTAATGATGCTGCAACACTTGGCTACCCATATAAAAACTAATTTTAATCATATATCACATATGAAAAAATAACTCACAATGAATCTTAGAGCTAAGTATGAAGGGTAAACAAGATTTATCAATAAAAAATAGTAAAATGTCATGTGACTTTGGGTTAGGGATAGATGTTTTTTTGATGCAATACCAAAAGCATGATCCATAAATGTAAAATAACTGGTTAATTATATTTCATAAAATTTAATAACTGCTCTTGAAAGAAACTGTTAAAAGAAGAAAAAGCAAGCCACATATGGGGAGAAAATAATTGCAAATCATATATCTGATAATAAATTGTATCCAGAATGTATAGTGTGTCAAATCTCAATAAGGAAATAATTGATTTGATTAAAAAATGGACCAAATATATGAACAGACACTTCACACACACACACACACACACACACACACACTCACATGCATACACACACATACACAAGCACAAGAATGAAAAAGAAATGCATGAAAAGATGATTAGCATGATTATTCATTTGAGAAAGGCAAATTGAAACCATAACTACATATAACTTCAAACCTATTAGAATGAGTAAAATTAAATTTTGAAAAACTGACAAAAAATGCACTAGCAAAAGTGTGGAGTACCTGGAACTCTCATATTCTGCTGGCGGAAACATGAGATGATACACTCTGAAAACACTTTGGCAATTTCTTAAAGTTAAACATATACCTAACATAGGATCTAACCATTCCATTCCTAGGTACTAACTCAATAAAAATAAAGCATATATCTATACAAAGACTTTATGCGAATGTTCAGAACAGCTTAATTTGTAAAAGCCTCAAACTGGAAACAATCCAACTGTCAAACAAAAGGTAAATGGATAAACAAATTGTGGTATATCCAAACAATGGAATACTACTTAACTGAAAGGAATGAGCTATTGATACAATAATCAACAACAGAATGAATTTCAAAATAATTATGCTGACACGTAGAGATCTAACAGAGAAGAATTTAGAAGGCGAAGAACTGGGATATAAATAGGCTGGCTGTTTTTAAGAACATTAATTCTTTTTGATAGGTTAGGAGATGTTAACAACTATGCAGGCCCCTTTAAATCTTCCTTTTGAAGAGTCCACAGCACATTATCTCAGTCAAACTAAAATCTGCATGCATATCTTTCAGAGAGAGAGAGAGAGAGAGAAATTGTTTGATTTATTTGATTAATTTGTTTGTGGATAATCAACACCTATTAATATTGAGTTAGCAGATGGCAGATTAGCAGATTTCCTCTAGTATCTAGGGTCAATAAACTTTATTTTTCTTCTTTCTTCTGGGTTCTTGCAAATGCTGTAGGGCAAAGGACCTCTACTTAAAGTGCCTAATTGGAAAAAAAAAATGGCTCAGTAGGAAATTTAACCCATTAGGGAGAAGGAAGGAAAAAAAATTGTTTTCAGGAAATAGAGAACATTAGCACCTGACCTTTTTTTTAAGAGTTCTAAAAATGGAAGTGCTTAAAACACACCCCTTCCTAGCACTTATTAAGCACCCATTAAATGTTATTTTAAAATATTATGACCTCTTGATTATACACAGTGGAATATGATGGTTGAGTTTTCTATTCCTTTTTCAGCTCATATATTTATTAGCTAAGTGACTTTAACACAATTGTATATTACTTAACTTCACAGAGATTTTATTTTTATTTTTTTAAAATTGTGAAAGTAACATGATATAATTGACTTACAATTCTAAAGCAATAACCAACACATGGGAAAGCACTTAAAATTTTCATTATTGAAAGCCAAAACTCAGCACATAGCAGGAATTCATTTTATAAGCATTATCATATTTAAAAATCTGTACAGGCATTATCACACTTAACCTTATGAATTTCATACTTTATTATATCTATTTTAATAAAGAATATGATGCATAGAGTATAGGGGATTCTTTTCAAATTCCTATAGGCGGCAAAGGGTGGATTGAAATTTAAATCTTTCAGTATGACTCCAGTACCTATTACCTCATACTTTGTGGATGCCATTTTAAAATCATTCAGATAAACTGCAAAGGTATAGACTATTAATTTTTCTATTACAGATTATTTACTAGCTATTATGGGTAATCACACTATTGTGGAACACTTCTAATTTGAACTCATTTTCAAGAATCCTAATGCATGCATTGTAAAGATTTTTATTTGGGGTTTGGTTGAGAGTGTGGGTGTGGTAGTTTTCCACAGATGAGCTGGAATCTTTGCAAAGGGATTTAGTACTTGAAAATCAACCCAAAATAAGAGTTCCTCCAAAACATCAACTAAAGGAAAGACAACAGAAAGCATTTGGTGGAATCTATACTTGTTTGGATATTTGTAGCAATAAATAATTTGGCAGTCAATACTCAGGTGGAAAAATATGTTTTGTGCAAAGAATGATATAATGCCTAAGGTAGGATGACAAATAAGATAACTGGCAAACAGGAAAGTATTCTACTCTCAGAACACACTGGGAACATATTTCAGAATCAGCATCTCAAACACAGATTTCTTCTTGATAATTTGTGTATCTTGAAAATAAATTAGGAATGTACATGATATTCTATTACAGCACTTCAAACTTTTAATCTTAGCTTCATAAGAAAACTTAAAAGTCTGAAACTGTCAAATGGTGGTACATTGAGTACTGTATTATGTTCTCTTGGCAGTATACTGAAATATTTGTAATTTTCATGTTTTATAGCTCTCTGAAATCATTAGCACACTTTCATTTTAGAGGCTGTGCTAAATTCAGCAGTAGAGAAGAGTTTGAGGAAATGAAAGTGAGGGGTAAGATTCATTTTAATCGTTGGGGAACTCGATTGGGAAAATGATCCATCAGTATTTTTTCTGAAACACAATGCTCTATGTAATTAGATTGGTGAAATAAAAGGAGATAGAAAGGACAAGATAGAGATGTTCTTTGGGGAATAATTAGCCTTGAGAATGCAGTTAAAACTATGTGAGCATAAGAAGTTGCATAGTCAAATCTTGAGGGAAAAGAAGAAAGAATATAGAAAGATTAAGAGCAATTGAGAAGGACATCTCTGTAGAAGTTGAAGGGAAAGGGGAAGCCTTAGAAGTAATAGGATATTTTTAAACTAGAACTGAATCTTCAATCTTTTTTATTGTTGTTTGTTAAATCATGTGTGCTTGTATTACATTAATCTCTTCTGCTCTTCATTTTAAGTTGTAAAAGAATCCACTACTTTGTTCATGTTCTTCGTTAAATTATAGAGCCCTTGAAGAAGAAAACTGTGTCTTTTAGTTTAATTTTCCATAATGTAATGCACATTACATAATTTAGTATATAATGTGGAACAAAAAAATCTTAGGAATATTTAGGAAGTTACCATCATACATTACAGATAATTTTATTTTTATGTGTCATTTGCCAAATTCAGTGTTGAAATTTACTCTTTGACTACTGACAGGTAGGTTACTTGCTGTCTGCCCACTGCACATCCTATAGAAGGATGCAAGCTTATGCTAAGGGTCTGGAGGTGTTATTCCAGCTAGCCCACTGCTAGAGAAGTTTTTTTCAAAGTATCAGATATTACGTTTAAAATCCATCTGAATCATACATGTTATTTCCATATCTTTAATATAAATATTTCTGCCATATATGTGGATTAAATCAAGGAGTAGGAAGATGCTCCCAGTTTATCCTATGGCCATGCCAAATTTTCTGGGAGAAGTATGGCCATGTGGTAAGAGACTTAAAAATAGAAATGGGGGGATCCACTTCTAGTGGAACAACATGAGGAGCTCCATATAGCCCCTTCCTTAGTGAAATCATTGAAAATCATAAAAATTGCAACCATCTAAATTTTCTGGAAGTGGCCTTAAGGATATATTGTGAATAAACATTTATTTATTCAAGAAAATGCACAAAAATTTGATAAGAACTAAGAGATTCTGTGTTATTTGAACCAAGACTCATGACTTCCCTCTTCCCAGCTAAGGAGATGGAAACAACTTCACACTGCTATAACTAAGAACACAGAGCTCCTCCCCAACCCAGCTGCTAGACAGAGGACTATCTTACTGGGAGGGGAAAACACCAGCATTTCTCATTTTGATCCCAGCTATCTGTTGCTGACTAAGTTTCAGGTGACTGTGGCAAGAGGTGGGCACCCCTTTCTTCTGCCTCGCCCTGACATGTCTTATGGAGGCTCTATCTTGAAAGCAGCACTGCTGAGAATGCTGGCGCCTCATCCCACTTGCCCTGGCTTATGGAATGCAGGTTCCAGATCAAGAAAGCAAGCTGAGGAAACCCGGCACTCCTGCCTTCCCTCCATCAGTCATTCAGCTCCTAAAGTGACAGTGTCACTCAGAGAGAAGAGCGGCCATTGCTCCCAATCCCAACTCCACAGCCATACTCAGGGTGGTGGGGGTGAGGGGAAGAAAAGAACAAACTCCACCTAAAGTAAGCAGAAGGAAGGATATAATAAGGGTTAGAATGAGAATTAATGGAATAAAGAATAGAAAACAAACAGAAAGTCAATTAGACCAAAAGCTGGTCCTTTGAAAAGATTAACAAAATTGACAAACCTTAGCTAGGTTGATCAAGAAAAAAAAAAAAAATACTCAAATTATTAGAATTAGAAATGAATTAGGCAACATTATAAGCAACTTGAAAGCATAAAACAAGATTATAAAAGAATACTATGAATATTTGTATGCCAATAAATGAGACAACTTCGATAAAAATGGAAAAGTTCCCAGAAAGACACAAACTGTCAAAATTGACTCTGGATTAAAAAAACAATTTGAATAGGCCTATAATGAGTAAAGACATTGAATTATTAATCCAATATACCCCTCACACACAAAAAGTTGCACCGAGATGACTTCACTGGTGAATTCTACCAAACATTTAAAGAATTAACAGTTCTTCACAAGCTCTTCCAAAGTTACAAGAGAGAATACTTCCCAATTCATTTTATAAGGCCAGTATTACCCTGATAACAAAACCAAACAAAGGCATCTCAAGAAAAGAAAATTACAGATATATTTTATGTATGTGGATGCAAAAATTCTGAACAAAACACAAGCAAACTGAATCCAACTACATATGAAAAGTGTTTTACATGATGACTAAGTAGGACTTATTCCAAAAATTCAAAGTTGGTTTACCATCTAAAATTAATTAATGCAATACACAATACCAATTGTATTTTTAAAAAACCCATATGATCATCTTGATGGAGAAAAAGCATTTGAAAAAAATCGGAAATTAGTTTTTGATAGGAACACTCAACAAACTGAAATAAGAAGAGAACTTAATCAGATGAACTGGACCTATAAAAATCCATAACTCATATTATACTTAATGGTGAAAGACCACGTGCTCTTGTGAGATCCCTAAGATCCCTAACATTGGGAACAAGGCAACAATGTGATTCTTGCCACTGCTATTCAAAATTTTACTGGAGGTTATTGCTAGGACAATTAGAATGAAGGATAAAATAAAAAACATCCAGAGTGGAAAGAAAAATAAAACTATGTTGATTTACAAATGATATAGTCTTACATATAAACAATTCTAAAGGATTCATTAAAAAATTATTAGAGCTAATACTAGTAAATGAATTCAACAAAGTTGTAAGACACTACATAAACAGATAACAATAAGTTGCATTTCTATACACTTGAAATAACTAATCCAAAAATGAAAGTAAGAAAATAATTCCATTTATAATAGCAGGAAAAATAACAAAAATACTTAGGGATACATTTAACTAAAGAAATACAAGACTTGTATACTATAAGTTATAAAAGATTATTGAAAGAAACTACAGAAGATGTTAATAAATGGAAGGACATCCCATGTTCATCTATTGAAAGACTTAATATTTTTAGAATATCAATACTTCACAAATTGATATGCATATTCAGTGAAGTCCCTGTCAAAATCCTATTGTGCTTCTTTATAGAACTGACAAGCTAATCCTAAAAGTTATAAGGAATTTAAAGCAACCCCAAATAGCCAAATAATCTTAAAAAGAAGAAGAAATAATAATTTTTAATATGAAATTTTATGACAAAGCAGCAGTAATCAAAACAGCATAGTACTGACATAAATATACACATACAAATAAACTAAATAGAATTGACAGTGCAGAAATAAATCCAGGTTGAATTGATTTTTGACAAGGGTGCCAAGAGTATTCAGTGAGGAAAGAACTATATTTTTAACAAATGGTGCTAGTACAACTGGATTTCCACATGTAAAACATGAAATTGAGCTCTTATATCATATACAAAACTGATTCAAAATGGACCAAAGACCTAAATTGAGAACTAAAACTATAGAACTTTTAGAGACAACATGTAGACTAAATTTCATGACCCAAGATTTGGCAAGGTTCTTACGTCTAACACCAAAAGCATGAGTAACAACAACAAAAATAGATAAATTGGATTTCCTCAAAATTTCAAAATTCTATGCTTCAAAGTACATCAAGAAAATGAAAAGACCCATAAAATAGGAGAAAATATTTGAAATTATATATCCAATAAGCGGTTGGTATCTACAATACATAAAAAATACTTTCAACTCAAAAATCATAAAACAACCCAATGAAAAATGGGCAAAGGAACTGAACAGACAGTTCTGCACGTGAAACGATGCTCATTAAAGTGTACAATTCAATGTCGTTAGTCCTCACAGAAATGCAAACTAAAACCACACTGAAATACCTGTTCATACCCACATACAGGATGGCCGTAATCAAAAAGTTAGGTAACACCAGAGGTTGGTGAGGATGTGGAGAATCCAGAACGCTCATACACAGCTGGTTGGAATGTATGATTCAGTAGTTACTCTGGAAATGTCTGGCAGCTCTGGAAATGGGTGAACATAGAGTTATTGTAAGACTTAACAATTCCACCTCGAGGCATATACCTAAGAGAAATGAAAGCAAATTTTCACTGAAAAACTTGTACATTAATGTTTACAGCAGCATTATTCATAATAGACAAAAGGTTGAAAAAGCCTAAATTTCCATCAACTTGCAAATGTATAATCAAACATGGTACATCCATGCAGTGCAATATTATGCAGCCAAGAAGAGGAATGGGAGTGAAGTACTACATGCTACAGCATGGATCGACCTTGACAACATTATGCTAAGTGAAAGAAGGCCCTTACAAAGGACTGCATGTTGTATGATTCTATTTATATGAAATGTCCATAAAAATCAAATCTACAGAGACAAAAATAGTCTGGTGGTTGTTGATGGCTGGGGGAATATAGGATAGAGCGTGATAAATAAAGGGTAGAGGGTTTCTTTTCGGGGTGTTGAAAACATTCTAAAATTAACTGTAGTAATGGTTGCAAATATCTAAGAATGTATTAAAAATTGAATTGTACACTTTATAGGTATGAATTTTGTGCTATATGAATTATGTTTCAATAAAGCTGTTAGTGAAAAATAGACATGGACCTGAGAAGGAATGATAACATGGTTAAAAAGAGGGAAGGCTGGGCATGGTGGCTTACACCTGTAATGGCAGCACTTTGGGAGGCTGAGGAGGGAGGGTCTCTTGAGGCCAGGAGTTCAAGACCAGCCTGGGTTACATCATGAACTCCATGTCTACAATTTTTTTTAAAAAAATTAGCTCAGTGTGGTGTCACATGCCTATAGTCCTAGCTACCCAGGAGGCTGAGGTGGGAGGATCATTTGAGCCCAGGAGTTCAAGGCTGCAGTGAGCTATGATCAGGTCACTGCTCTCCAGCCTTGGTGACAGAGTAAGAGCCTGCCTCTCTTTTTATTTTTTTCTTTTATCTACCTTCACTCTTTCTTTGTTCCAGGCCATCGTTCTTTCTGTAAATACAGATATATAGTGCAAAAATTTCAATTAGTCAATACTTGACAATTCAAGATTTTTGGCCAGAAAAGACTCTCCAGTAAAAAACATAAATAAATTTTTTGTAGCCTTTACTAGATTAATGATGTTCTTTTCTTTCCACTTGAGAGGGATTCCCATGACTAGAGCAAATATATCTATTCTTTTTTCTTATTTAGAAATTAAGTCAAACACTAGTGGCTATGTACATTGTAAAATAACCTACAGATTTTGAACCTGTTTCTTCATTACATAGAATCCAATGATACTTAGCAGAGTAATGAATCTTAAGATTGTAGACGTAGAACGGGTCCTGCTACCCCATCCACCATCTTAACCCAGACCACTACTGCAGAGCTGCTGAGAGAGCTGGGCTGGGAGTCAGATGGATGGGTTGGAAGGGGGGTGAGGGACCTGACTAGAGAAGCTATGTAAGCCCCTCCCAGATTTAGCCTCCCTGAGTGAGGCCCTCGATCCCTTTTCCTGACATTCCATATAGACACATGCTTTTATTTCACATTGGGATTCAAAAAGTGTTTCCAGGACAATCCAGGATTTTCCAGCGAAAGATGAACATTTATAATATTTATACCCTGTGTTAACTCAAGTAACCTGATATATGTGGGTTTTATATCCCACAGAGAAATGATCTTATTGTTTCTGTTAGAGTGAGCAAAATTTTGCATAGTACAGCGGAAGAGTGAAAAGGCAGGGTGCTAAATGCAAACAGTGACTGAAGCCTTGAATCTGTTAATAGAGTGGTGGAAAGTATATATGTTGTATATGCTAGATTACACATAAGGAAGATGGTCATTCCTGGGTAGTTTTTCATTTTTCTTTTTACAGCTTTAAAATATATGCAGGTACAATGACTCAGGCTCCAGGAGCATATTTATTCTCCCAAGGAAACTATTTATCACAATGTTTTGGTATACAGTTTATTCTAAAAATTATTTGCCATGAATATATTGCTATTCTGATTTATATTTCAAGGTGATAATATAGTCTCAGAACATTTGTACATTTCTAATATAAACTATCCCAGATTTATAGTAAAAATTCCTTTCTATGGTATACATAAAATTGATTTTAATCTTCTTGTCTTCTATCAAATCAATGTGATCTCTTTTAATTGGGTCTTCCCTTTAAAAAATGTGGAGGGACCAAAAGAAAAATATAATATTACATAATTGTAATGTGTAGAAAGCTATGTCTTGGACAACACAACTCAAGTAAAAAAAATAAAGCAGATTTCATCTCCTGTCAATATTGAAAATTAGTTGCCTATTTAATTCTTTTTCTGATAGATATTGAGAAATATATAGAGGAGCAAAAAGACTAAAAAACATTATTTCTCTGACACAGAGTAAGAAGGAGGAAATTCCCCAAATGAAAATACTTATGTTTTAAAAACCAGATTAATGTTTATATTCTTATAAAGATGTGCTGCATTCTTATAAGAATGTGTTACATTATTGCTATTATGAAGTCAGAATTTCACCCCAAGACATTTGCATTATATGCTGTTTGACTATGTTTGCCATTAATGTTTCTTCCTTTATCATCAATATATTTTTAAAATTTGTAGTATGTTTGGAATCCAGACTATTTGAACTGTTATTTCTCTTACAAGTATTCCAGAGAATATGTGGCAACCCCAAAAAGAAACAAAATAACAACAAAGGAGCATGTAGCAACTAAATTAAAATAAAAAAAATAACAAAAAACAAAAAAGAGATTGAAGAAATATAAGAGAATAAGGGAAACCTGGGAGCAAAATTTTGGTAATTGCAACATTTGATTCCTATCTTTAATATTGATTCAAGGTAATAGTTGATGAAAGCAGAGAATGGTCACCTTTGTCTATGTCAAAAGGATCATAAGAGACATGAGTAATCAGGTCCTGGTGATAAACATGAAGCTAAGCAATGTCTCTGTGTCCATAGATACTGGGAAGCTAGGGATGCTTTTGGAAAGGGGACTGCAGTATTTGATGAGAATAACAATACTTTTTATGATCTTAAAATATAGACCATATTACAAATAACAAATCAATATTTTAAACACAGTAAATTTAAGTGTTCTTTCCATTTTAGCTGAATCTAGCATTTGGTAAATAGTCTTTTTATTAAGTTCTTAAATAGTTAGTATTAAATCAATTCCATCAAAGCAATGTGTAAATGAAATGAGCAAATCATGATACAACCAGAAAGGAGGCTGGGGACAGAACACAGAGAGATTTACATGGTAATATGTAGTATTAGCATTTAATTTATTTTTATCCAGTATTCATTGTTTTTTCTTGTTATCTTAATATACTTTATTATACATTTCAAATAAATTTCACTTTAAATAAAATTAGATTTCCTTAACACCAAAAAGAAAAAAAAAATCTCATCTCTGATGTGAATTAATAATACCTTCAGTTAATAATGTCTTTTGGAATTTCCCACAAAGTAATGATTTCACTTTGCTTGCTTTTGATTTCATTTTGTGATTGGGTCTTTTATCTATCAGCTGAATATGTAGATGCATCTACTGACAAAGTTTTATCAACATTTGTATTTGATGAGGCCTAGTCGAGGGAAAATAAAAAAAAATTACTTGTCTTAATTCAAGCAACTATAAAGATTACTGTGATATAACATTAGATTTTTCTAATGATGCCACATTTTTCATAGACAACTACTCATCTTTATTATCCTGCCATGGCTAACACAGAGCTAAGCATCCAGTAGGTCCTCAGCAGTGTCATAGGATTTAATGAAAGTTTATAACAAACTGTTAAAATGTTAAAGGGATGATTAAAATAATATAGAAATCTATGTAGTCTATGCAGCCTTAAATATGACTCTACAAAAGTTATCATCTGAGAAAAAGGGGTAGGGACTAAAAATCCTTGCAATAATTCTTGAGGATTTGAATTGAAGATATAGCACACGTGAAAACAAGTATGGGAAACAAACATATCATTTAATAAAATATAAAGAACTTCCCTATGCGATATCTTCACTGGTAGATATTTTCATCAGTACAGAGGTCTCCTATGTGTACCTTGGAGATCATAGTTTTAGTGTTCCCCAGAAATAACCATTATCCTGATTTTGGAAAACAATATGGCAGTTTACATATATCCAAGGAAAAAGAAAGTATATGACCATAAAAAGATTTTCACATGAATGTTTTTAGTAGCTTTTATCATAATTATCTTAAACTGGATACACCACAAATGGCCATCAACTGTTGAACAGATGAAGGGATTGCAGTACATCGAAGTGATGGAATACTGCTCAGCAATGAAAAGGACAGACTCACCATACGTGTAAGAACCTGGATGAATCTCTAATGCATTATGTTAAATGAAAACAACCAAACATTAAAACTGTGTTACTCAACTTACATAACATTCTAGAGTAGATAAATCTATAACAGTTGAAATCAATAGTGTTTGCTAGGAACTGAGAATGTGGGAAGGGGACTGCCTAAATGGATAGGAGGAAACCTTTTGTAGTGATGAAAATATTCTACATCTTGATTTTGGTGATGGTTCTAAAACAGTATACATGTGCCAAAAATCATAGAACTCCATACCTAAAAAGAATGAAATGTATTGTATTAAAACTGTAACTCAGTAAACAACCTTAGCAGAAAAATAAAACCCTGAAAAACACCAAAAAGATGAAGAATATGGAGAAAAATGACCAAAAAGCAATCAGCAAGCTTGCCTTGGGCCCTGGGAGAATGACGATCCACTCACTCCCAAGGCAGATCCTTTCAAAGAAGGACAACTGCTCTGTGGGGTACCAAGGTCAGTCACACCGTTCATTAAAGAAGACTTAAACCTCTTTTCTCCCAGTACTCAATTAAACAAGACTTAAGTCTCTTTTCTCTCAGTACTCAAAAAGCCTATAATCTCTGTCAAAAGACACATTATTTTTTACATGGATAGGACTGTAATTACAACTCATTCATTCCACAAAGAGCTATTGAGCACTTAAAAGTGTCAGCTACTGTTCAATGTGCTGGCATTCTATCAGTAAATAAGAAACAAGATAGGGCAGGACCTTATCCTCGAGGAGCATAAATGCTGGTCTGGCTCAGTTTACAGAGATGGCGCCAGGCAATGGACTGAGTGCTTTTGGGATATCATCTGTTCTTCTTAAACTTTAAAAAATATATATACAGAAATAATCTTAATATTTTATAATGATAACAACTGGGTCTTTTTAAAAAAAAATAATAAGATTCCAAAGAACCATGAAGAAGAAAGTTATAATCATCTGTACTCCCACCTTTCAGAAGTAACTGCTGTTAGTATTCTGGTACATAGTTTTATACACACACACACACACACATGCACACAATCATATATTCATTTAACAAAAATAGTATCTTGTACATTGATGGTGGATAGATAATATGATAAGGCAAACATAGCAAAATGTTAGAATTGTGAGCTCTAGGCTGATGGGTATAAGTGTATTCACTGCATCTTTCAGTTTTTTTGCATGTTTTAAAAGTTTCTTGATAATATGTAAACTATGCTCAAAATTCACATAGTATAAGTCTTCCAATTTCCTTTTATTTTTTCAAGATGTTTTAAATATTATAGATGCTTTGCATATTCAGGTACATTTTAGCATTTTAAAATCACCTTGACAATTCCTGCAAAACCAAAACAAGAACTGTTAGACATTTGAATTGGATTGTGTAGGGAAAAATTAACATGTTAATAAGTCTTAAGAACATAATATAGTATGCCATTTATTTCATTATTATTTAATTTCTTACAGTAATGATTTATATTTTTTGTGTAATGTTCTTGCAGATAATTTATTTTAAAGTACATTATGTTTTCTGATCATTATGTGAATAGAATTTGTTAATTTCATTTTTAAGTTGTTTATTGTAGTATATACAAATATACTTAATTTTTGTACATTAACTTTGTTACTTTTTCTAGTAGTTTGTTGAAGATTGCTGAAGATCATATATGTACATAATCATGTTGTCTAGAAACAAAAGGTAATTTTATTTCTTCCTTTTCAATATGATGATTCATACTTGTTTGCCTTGCCCTATTTTGATGGCTAGGACTTCTAGTACAATGTCGAATTGGAATGGCCAGCGTGGGCACCCTGGTCTTGTCCTTAATTTTAGTCAGCAAAACTTTCAATATTTCACCCATATGTATAATGTTGGCTATAGGTTTTTTTCTAGATGGCCTTCAATAGATTGAGAAATACATTTCTAGTGTATTAATGATTTCCACTATGTATGTTGAATTTTACTAAATAATTTTTCTGAATATGATAAGATAATCATATGGTTTTTCTCCTTTATTTAACATAAGGAATTACACTGACTTTTTAAGTTGAGTCAATCCTGTGTTCCTGGGATCTAGTATTATTTTTGTATAAATATGTATATTACAGTGGTTGGTTTGTTAATAACATACTAATAATTTTGGCACCTAATTTATGAGTGACATTGGTTTATAATATTCTTTTTTATAATGTTATTCTCAAGTTTTACTTCAAAATATAGTATTCTTATAAAATGAGTTGGGATATGGTCTTTTATTCTCTATTTTCTGGAAGTATTTTTGTAAGATTATTATGCCAGTCTTAAATGTTTGATAACATTCACTAGTAAAGACATCTGGGCCTAGAACTTTCTGAAAAGTTTTTCAGTTAAAAACTCTGTATTTTAAAGTGTTGTAGAATCATACAGGTTTTCTCTTTCTTTTGGAGTTCGTTTTGATAAGTTATGGGTTTTTACTAAAAAAATTACATTTCCTCTAAGTTATCATTTATTGACAAAATATTGCTCATAATATCCTCATTATTATTTTTCAATGCTGTTGGGATCCATATCAATATCCCCCTTTTAGTCTTTATATTTGAAATTTGTTTTGTCATCTTTTTTTCTTTAGTATTTCCAGGGGTTATCAATTGGACTTTTTTATTTTCTATGTTAGTATATGCTTTATAATTCATTGATGTCAGCTGTGAACTTTATTATTTTATGTCTTCTATTTGGTTTTATTTATACTCTGGTTGAAATTTACTCTGTTTCCAGTTTCTTAGATAGAAGCTTCGATCATTAATTTTTAAACCTTTCTGTTTTCTTTTATTATTATTGTCATTATTATTATTATTATTTTGAGACAGAGTCTTGCGGTGTTGCCCAGGCTACAGTGCAGTAGCATCATGATAGCTCATGGCAAACTGAAACTCCTAGGCTCAAATGATATTCCTGTTTCAGCCTCCTGAGTAGCTGGAACTATAAGCACCATGCCCGGCAAATTTAAAAAAAAAAAAATTTGTAGAGATGGGGATCTTGTTATATTGCCCAGGCTGGTCTTGAACTCTTGGCTTCAAGCATTTTTCCCACCTCAGCCTCCCAAAGTGCTAGGATTATAAGCATGAGCCACTGTGACTGGCCACCTTTCTGTTCTTTTAAAAACAACTTTTAAATCCGTAAACATTTTCTTGAGGATTGTTTCAGCTTCCTCTCAAAAATTTTGATCCTTTAGGATGACTGATTATTCCAAAAGTTATTTTATGGTATCTTCTTAGATCCTTGGGTTATTTTGAAATTTGTTATTTAAGTATTTGTGATTTTAAAATGTCATATTGTATTCTAATTGAATACATTATTTTTGTCTGAGAGTTTACTCTGTATTATGTAAATCATTTTAGTTTATTCAAACTTATTTTATATTCCAGTATATGAAAAGTATTGATAAAAATTTTCTGTTTATTTTTAAAGAATGAGTATTCCATGTTTTCCAGATATTCTTTATTCTTGTTTTTATCTACTTATTAATTATTGAAAGAGCAATGTTAAAATCGTCAACTATATTTGTAGGTTTCTGTATTTCTCCTTTTAGTTCTTACAAGCTGTGCTTCCTATATTTTGAATTGTTATTTTTAATAGTTTCTTACCCACTTAGGGTTCTTGTATGTTCTTTGTGAATTGAGCCTTATATCACTACAAAATGACTTTATCTGTGTGAATAATTATTATTTTGAGATCTGCTTTTTCTGTTATTAATATAGCCATTCTAGCTTTCTTATGTTAGTGATTCCAATATATATATACATATATTAATTTTCAAACTTACAATCTGTCTTTCTCTTTTTATTTTTTAATATTCAGTATGTGTACCTTATTAGCATCATATAATTAGGTTTTTATTTCTTTCTATTTTGATAATATCTATCCTGGACTTTGGTCAATTTCCATTTAAGGTAACCATTGATATACCTCAGTTCAAGTCTACCCATTGGCTATTTGTTCCTATTTGTCCATCCTGTTCTTTTTATATCCCTTCGTTTTTTTACCTTTTAATGGATTAATAGATTATTTTCGATATTTTATTCTCAATCATTGTAGTGAGTATGGCGAAATGCTTCCAAGATCATCTTTTCTGGGTCCAGGTGTTTATTCCTTCATCTTGCCAGGACGCTTGACTGCTAAAGGCTCACACCTGAGTCATTCACCAGGTGTTGCCCTTGGCAAGAAGCAGCTGCTTTGCCCAGGTGTCTGCCTTCTCCTTTGGGCTAGCATCTAATGCCTGGTTGATGAAGGGGTACAGAGATTTTGTCCCCTCCCTTTATCTCAATTCAGGGTATCTCTGAAGAACCTTGGGAGTGATGGTAAGCAGGGTCACTTCTACTTTTACTCTTTTGTTCTGACACATAATCCCTATCTGTTGGTATATCTGTAACATATTCTGTTTCCCCCTAATGAGCCATTAGTTATACATCAATTTACAATTTTTGTGGTACTTGAGATATAGCTTTGACTTATTAATGTCTAATATAAATACGACAATTTAGCTTCATTTACCCCCTCCCTCTTTTTGTAATATTGTTGAAATTTTCAATGTATGTATTTTAAATCATTTAGGATATTATTACTTTTG
>NW_012150829.1:650183-652063 GCF_000956105.1 Propithecus coquereli
ATTTCCATTATATTTCTAGAACATTCTAGAGCATTTACATACAGTACATGCAAAAAAGAAAATATGTTATTTATAATTTTGACCTTAAATGAGATGTTATTAGTTTTGTCTATCATTTTTGATTGATTTGAAATTAAAACAAGACTTATTCTTTGGCAAAATAATGTCCATATTTGCATATTTAAATTTCATTCTTTTTTTAATTAAGAGGGCTCAGATTTTATTTACAAAAATTAATGTTACTTCAACATATAACTTTCTGCACTAGTGTCAGTTATGTCTCTGAAAGTAATTATTGCCACATAGTCTGACTCAGCACTTAGTGTAGACAAGAGACGTATGTGACCAATGAGTGGTCTACTTGTCATTCATACAATATGAAGGGATCTTTACAAAATTCCACTTTTCTTATTTAAAGAAAATTTACAATGATATTAGCTAAAAGTTCAGTATGATTTGAAATTAGATTTTAAATTATTCCTCATTGAATTCAATTTTTAAAATTCTTTTGGTTCAAAATATAAAGGGAGTACAAACGTTTTTGGTTACATGGGATCACTTTTGTAATGCTTGAGTCATGGTTATAAGTGTGCCCATCACCCAGATGGTGTTCATTATACACATTAGGTAGATTTCCACCCCTTCCTTCACCCCCCTCCCTATGCTTGACTTCCACTGAGGTTTACTTCCCTCTGTGAACATATGTGCTTATCGGTTCATTCCAATTTAATAGTGAATACATGTAGTGTTTATTTTTCCATTCTTTAGATACTTCACTCAGCATTATGGACTCCAGTTCCATCCAAATTATTGCAAAAGGCATTAATTTATCCATTTTTATGGCTGAGTAGTGCTCCATGGTATACATATACCACATTTTGTTAACCCACCCATGAATGGATCAGCACTTGGGTTGATTCCACATCTTTGCAATTGTGAATTGTACTGCAATAAATATTCAAGTGCAGGTGTCTTTTTGATAAAATGACTTCCTTTCCTTTGGGTAGATACCAAGTAGTAGGATTGCTGGATCGAATGATAGGTCTACTTTTGGCTCTTTGAAGAGTCTTCATAGTATTTTCCATAGCGGTTATACTAATTTGCAGTCCTACCAACAGTATATAAGCCTTCCTTTCTCTCTGCATCCATGCCAGCATCTTCTGTTTTTTGACTTTAATGTAGATACAGGGAAAGAATTTGACAAAATCCAGCACACTTTCATGATAAAAACCCTAAACAAACAAGAAATAGAAGGAACATATCTCAAAATTTAAAAGGCACAGCCAACATCATACTGAATGGGGAAAAGTTGATAGCATTCCCCCTAAGAACTTGAAGAAGATAAGGGTGCCCACGGTCACCTCTTCTATTCAACATAGTATGGGAAGTCCTATTCAGAGCAATCAGGCAAGAGAAAGAAATGAAGGGTATCCAAATCTGGAAAGAGGAGGTCAAATGATCACTTTTTGCTGACGATATGATCTTATATCTAGAAAACGCCAAAGACTCCACCAAGAGACTACTGAAATTGATAAATAAATTCAGCAAAGTGTCAGGGTACAAAATCAATTTACACAATCAGTAGCATTTCTATACACCAATGACAGTCTAGCTGAGAGTCAAATCGATTTTTTAAATTATTTAAAATATGCTTCTATGATTCATTCTGATTTTGTAACTCATCGCAACATAAAAACAATGAGAGCAGAAATTTGCTCTGTTTTGTTTACTAATTGTGTCTCCACTATTACCCAACAATGCTTGGCACATAGAGGGAATTTGAAAATGCTTGTTAAAGAAATAAATAAATCATATTTACAAATTTGAATTTTATATATTTAGGGCACTTCAAAATACTTTCAAAATAAACTGTTCTTTCT
>NW_012150829.1:652113-654387 GCF_000956105.1 Propithecus coquereli
TCTTTCTATATTTTAAGTGAGAAAAATCCTTTTAACTCTGCTTTTAGATTTTATAATGTAGATTGTGAAATAAATAACATTATTTATGCATATATAGTTACAAATTATATTTTGATTTTATCTATGTGATAATTTATTAAACAAAAATGTATGTAATCTCATCACCAAATATGATTATAGTGTATAAACTTTTTAATAAATTCCTTTTAATACATATTAGGCTATTATAGTTTGAGTGATACCTATGGTTTTTGATATGTATTTTTATTAATCATTTTTAATACATGCACACTTCATAACTAAATGTAAATCAAGAAGGTTGGCATTTTTGCCTCATAGAATTAAATTTTGTTGATATAAAATGAATTAAATTTATCAAGGGAAGCATTTAATAATTGGATTCCAAATTGAAACAATTCCTTTGAAATTAGATTTGTATGAATGGACGATAAACATATCGATGGATTTAATATTTTTCCTAAGTGTTACAATAAAAAAAATCAGTGAAAAGCACTTAATTTAAAACATATTTTTACTTTGATAAATGTGTTTCTCACTAATATCCTCTGCAGCCATATGAATTTTAATTTGCATGACTTAACACTTTAACATTTATTTGCATGATTAATGGATGTTCCGCAGCAATACTCATCCTGATTTAAGCAAAGTGTGTTGAATTTATCACGTTATATGGACAAAGAAAAGGATGAGAAAGGTGCTGTATGAGTTTACTGTGGATGCTGCTGCAAATTACCACAAACCTGGTAGCTGAAAAATTGATAAGTATATTTTTTCAAAATTCCCGAGGCCAGACATCCTAGATCGGTATCACTGGGTTAAAATCAAGTGATTAGCATGGCTTTCTTCCTCTGGTGGCTCTACAGGTAAATCTGTCCCTTGCCTTTTTCAGCTTCTGGTGGCTGCTGGCTTTCTTTGGTTTGTGGTCACATCACTGTAATCTTTGCCTCCATGGCCACATAGCCTTTTCCTCTGCTATCTGTGTCAAATCTCTCCCTCCTAATGATAAGAATACACGTGATTACATTTAAGGTCTACCCCGATAATCCAGGGAAAATCCCCTATTTCAGTACCAACTTAATCACGTCTGCCAAGCCCTTTTCTGTCATATAAGGTAACATTCACAGGGATCAGGATGCAGATATATATATATATTGGTGTGTTGGGGGTCACTGTTCAGCCTACAGCATAGTGTCCACCTTCTGGTTCTCACATTCATCTCTCATGCAAAGTACATTTATCTTATCCTGACAGTCACAAAATTCTCAACTCATTAGAGCGTTGACTCGAGTGCAAAAATCTAATGTTAAGCTCAAAAGTCCCAAGTCTCATCACCTAAAAGATTAAACCAAGTGTAGATACTTGATATGCTGGGTAAGATCCATCCTGGGGAAAAGTTCTTCTCTATCTCCAGAGCTATAAAACTAGAAAACAATTTACCCATTCCCAAAGAACAGTGGTGGGACAGGCACAAGAGAAAAGGTGTAGACATGGCCATTTCGAAAGGCAAAAAGTTGAAGGAAGACAGGAATCACCTGTCCCAAGTAAATTAAAAATCCTGCAAGGCAAATTCCATTAGGTTTCAAGGCCTGTTAACAATCTGTGAAGTAAGGTTCTTCCCTGAGGGTCCAAGGCCACCCTTAGGGAATGAGGCCGCATCCTTGAGAATGAGGCTCAGCCCTTGAAGACATTCCTTTTCCATGAAAGGTAGCATGTGATTGCAGTCAAGTAATTTTATAATTTTGTTTTCTACTTGCAGAATTTGGAGAATCCAACAGGTTTTATTCCTTTTTTCATAACTCTGTCCATTTCATTGGAAGCTTGTGGTGTTCCAACTGCTATAAAATTCTCAAAAACCTTGTGGTTCCGTTGTTTGTGTCACAAGGATTCACATAATTAGACAAAAGGTACCTCTACAGGTTTTTTCTGGATAAATCATTTGTATTCCTGGCTTCCACTGAGATAGTTCAGGGGATGAATAAGGCACAGGCTTAATTTCACCATTTGATCTTTTTAAGGCACTAGTTAATGTTTGCCTAGTCACCCCCAAGCCTTTCTCTTTCTCACACTTTCCTAACACTAAGTCTTCTAATATTAGTACTTTCTGCAGTCTGGATAGGCTGATATTTTCCCAAACTACGAAGCCATTGTTTATTTTTGCTTAACGGTATTTTCTTCAATTTATCACTCTCCTTTAGAATTTCAATATAAGCAGTAAGAATAAACCAGGCCACACCTTTGATGCTTTGCTTAGAA
>NW_012150829.1:666447-673721 GCF_000956105.1 Propithecus coquereli
ATTATGCTTAATATATAAAATGAAACTTCTTTTATTAGGTTTCAGATTTTAAAAGCTGTATTCAGAGCTTAATTTAAATTGGTATCTGGCAGACAACTTGATGTAACTGCTCCCAAATTCTAACCAAATTGCCTATGAAAACAAAAAGAGAGCTGGGCTCTCACATCTCTCCTCCAAACAAAAGACTACCAGAGGCCATGGCTAGAATGGGGTAGGATCTTCCTAGTAGCTTTAAGTTCCATAAGGTTACATTTTGCCGTGCCAGCTGTGACCTACTTATGAATTTTCATGTGACACAAAGCAGACCTGTCATTCAGCAAGAAGAAAAAAGGCATTTGTTCCGTTCTACCTTACTTGTTCCTTTGGCTCGTAGGCCTACAGTCTTTACCAACCAGACCCCAGGCTTTCATCCCTGCTTCTCCCCTACATACACACATGTAGTGAAAAAGTAAGTCTCCATGTACTCCACCCTTCTCCATTGAGAGAAAGAAATTTTCAGAAATATCTGGATGTGAAGAAACAAATTGGGAGAACTCTGACATGTCTGATAGTGATGCAGAGTTTCACATACTCTTAATTTAGACAGGTAAGTAACTAGAAATGCTGAAAGAATATCAAACAAAGCACAGTGCAGATGTATGGATTTAATGCAGACACTAGATCTAAAATGTACTAAGCTCTACTCACATTAACATGCTGAGTTTTTCTTTGTTGTTGTTGATTAAGGAAATAGATACATTACCAAACAATAAGGACAATAAGTAGAGTGGGCAGTCATTATTTGTTTGGAAAATTGAAGCTCATAAACTTTTTTCTTGTTCAAAGATGAAAAACTTCAAACATAACAAATTAACAAATTTACATTAATCTTAGAAAATTAGTATTATTCCATTATAAATTAAAAATAAAATTAAAACCAAAAAAAAACCCATCTACCAAGAAAAGTGAGATACATGAGAAAAGTAAGCATGAAAGTAAAATATGATACATAATTTAAGTCAGCATCATAGATAATGCAAGTTAGAATTGGCAGAGTGGTATATTAAATTATTAGACAATCAAACCTAATGTCTTTCAAAGTACAGAAGGAAAGGATATTAGGGTAAAGACAATGAAAGCAAAAATAACAACAAGGAGGGAAAACTGATACTTAAAGAAAGTATTATGCTCTTACTGGGAAGGAAAATAAAGCTATATGTACCAGGAGGGAAAAAACATGAAATAAAATACCTAAGCTTTAGAAGAGAACTCCAAAATTAGATTTTTTTAAAGTACCACAGTTTAAGCAAACCTAATCAAAGATGCAAAATTGACCAAACTACTATATCCTTAAACATTCATCCCTGTGTTTCTGCAAAGTATTAATACAAACTTCCCATAGGCTGTCTCTACCCATCATTGAATATGGAAGGGAAAGTAAAGCACACTCACACCTGGAAGACACAAAAAGCTTTTGTCTGCCTCGTCTTCCCCACTTTGTTGAGGAATCCTCAATGTCTTTTCTGAAAGTTCTTTAGAGTGCATGGCAATTTAGGACTCTCCCACCCAACCAGTCTCCTCCCTCCTTCCCTTGGGATTGAACTTTGTTAGTGGTCTGAGAGACATCCAGCATACCCCAGCTCTGTCCTATTTTCTTTTACACAGATATCTCCCCTAATAGAACCCTGACATGTTTAATCTACTCTTGAGATCTTCATCTCAGAGGACCAGAAGTAGAAGAGATAAGTAGAATATAACCTTTTAATAAGAAAAAAAAGTTTAAAATAATAGGACACAGGTGAGCATTATAGTGATGAGATAGATTCATTTTAACTGAATTTTCATTACAATAGTAATGCATATTTATTCCGGACAACTCAGAACTCAAAGGAAAAAGGCCAAAAATATCAACCAAAAGAAAAAACGGTTGTTATCAACATGTTGGCATATTTAGTTAGTATTTTTTTTATGTACAATTTATTTTAAACCTCAGTTCATAATAAAAAAATATATTTTATTGAAAATGTTTTAGGAGTGGGCAACAGTGAAAAGTATATAAGAAGAATTGTGAAAAACAAATAATGAGCAAGAAGTGAGAGTTTTTATAATTACTTTTAATTTTAAAAATATCATTTAGAAGGCTTAATAATCATTTTATACTTTATAGAAGAGTTTTCCCCCTAGCTTTATTGAGGTATAACTGGAAAAACCAAATTGTATATTTTTAAAGTGTACAACTTGATGTTTTGATAAGTATACATTGTGAAAAGATTACAATAATCATGATAATTCACATATATGTTACCTCACATCGTTACTATTTTGTGTGTGTGTGGTGGAAATATTTAAGATCTACTTCCTTAGCAAATCTCAAGTACAGCAGGTCCTTGAGTAACATTGTTTCCTTCAACTCATTTTGTTATATTAATAACATTGATGTGAAAGAAAAGATAAATCCAAAAGATAGTGGCTAAGGCCCCTATCTATGTGCAGTTGGCATGCTCTCCCTATGTCTGCATGGGTTTTCTCCATGTACTCTGGTTTCTTCCCACATGCCAAAGATGTACCATTTAGGTTAATCAGTGTATTTACATTGTCCCAGTCTGAGCGAGTGTGGATGTGTTTGAGTGTCACCTGCAAAGGAATGGTATCCTGTCTGGGGCTGGTGCCTGCCTGGCATCCTAAGCTGCGGTGATAGGCTCCAGCCACCCATGACTATATGATAATCATACAAATGCATGACAGTAAGAGATGTGGTAGGAACACTCTCAGCAAGATTACAATATTTGCTATTGTTTGTTTTTGAACCGTATGGTGATAGGAGGCATCCTTACAATTTTCACTTTGCAAACATTTATTCCTTGATTTAAGCCACCAGCACTATGACACTGTTACTCAATGCTTGACCAAAAATTGGATAAATAATTATCTTACTTGTTTTTTTTACTCTTTTTAAAATGTATGTATAGATGACATTTATTTCAATGTTTAATATCAGAGTGTTTTGGAGCTTCATTTTGAAGTTTGGTGAATAGAAATATACCATAGCAACTTAACTCTTATTAAGGCTATATCAATTAGCCTATGGTAAAATTGGTTTTGCCATATGTCATTTTGCTTAAAGTCACCCTTTCCAAGAACCTATCAATAACCTTAAGTGAGGACTTACTGTATACAATAAAGTATTATTAACTATAGTCATCATGCTATACATTAGATCTCCAGAAGTTATTCATCTTGTATGACTGAAACTTTGTATCCTTTAAATAGCTTCTCCACATTTTCCCCAACCTCCAACTCCTGGAAACAACTGTTCTACTCTCTGATACTATGAGTTAGAAATTTTTTAAGATTATACATGAAAGTGAGATCATACAATATATCTTTTTATGTGCTTGGCTAATTTCACTTAGCACAATGTCCTGTAGGTTCATCCAGGTTGTTGCAAATGACAAGATTTCCTTCTTTGTTCATATGTATAAGTACATGCCTCACATTTTCTTTATCCTTTTATCAATGAGAACTTATGTTGATTTTATATCTAGCTATTGTGAATAATGCTGCAAGGAACTTGGGAGTGTATGAGTTTTGTAGATATTGATTTCATTTCTTTTGGATATATATCCAAGAGAGGGATTGCATAATCATATGGTAGTTCTGTTTTTAATTTTAAAGGAAACTCTGTACTGTTTTCCATAATGTCTGTACCCACTTACATACCTTTTCTCCACTTCCTCACCAACATTTGTGATCTTTTTTCTTTCTGAAAATAGCTATTCAAACAGGTCTGATGTAATATCTCATTGGGACTTTGATTTGCATTTCCCTGACAATTAGCAATGTTGATCTTTATTCAAATACCTGTTTTCCATTTGTATGGCATCTTTTGAGAAATAAATCATTTTTTTTTTTCACACTATTGAGTGTTTTGAGCTCTTTATATGTTTGGGATATTAACTCTTTATCAGATGTACGATTAGCAAATACTTTTTCCTATCCTGTTGGCTGTCTTTCTGCTCAGGTGATTGTTCCCTTTGCTGTGCAGAAGCTTTTTAGTTTGGTGTAATCTTATTTGTCTATTTTTGTTTTTGTTGTCTGTGCTTTTGGGGTCATTTCCAAAAAAATATTACCCAGATCAATGTCAAGAAGATTTTTATGTATGTTGTTTTTAGTAGTTTTATAGTTTCAGGTCTTATGCTTAAGTTTTCATCAACTTTATTTTTGTATATAATGTGAAATAAAGGTCCAATTTCATTTTTCTGCATGTAGATAGCCAGTTTTCCCAACACCATTTGCTGAAAAGACTGTCATTTTTCCATTTTATGTTCTTGGAGCTGTTGTCAAAGATCAATTGACAGTAGTAAATGCATGAACATATTTATGGGCTCTCTATTCTATTCTGTTGGTCTGTATCTGTTTTTAAGTTAGTATCATAGGCTTTTGATTACTATAGCTTTGTAGTATGTTTTGAAATCAAGTGTTTAATAGCAGGATGCCTCCAGCGTTTTTCTTTTTCCCTAAGATTACTTTGGCTGTATGTGGCCTTTTATGCTTACATACAAAATTTTGAATTTTTTTTCCTATATCTGTGATGAATGCTATTGGAATTTTGGTAGAGAATGCACTAAATCCGTGGATTGCTTTTGAGTACTGTGGAAATTTTAAAAAATTAATTGTTCCAATTCATGAACATAGGAGATCTTTCCATTTACTTGTGTATTCTTCAATTTCTTTCACAAATGTTTTATAGTTTTCAGTATATAGATCTTTTATCCCCTTAGTAAATTTATTTCTAAGTATTTTGATTTTTTGAATACTATTGTAAATGGGAATGTTTTGTTGATTTCCTTTTCAAATCGTTTATTGTTAGTGTACAGAAATATTACTAACTTTTGTATTTCGATTTTGTATCCTGCAACATTACTGGATTTATTTATTAGATCTATTAGTTTTTTAGTGGAATCTTTAAGGTTTTCTATGTATAAGATCATGTCACTTGCAAACAGAGACAATTTTATTTCTTTATTTCCAATTTTGATGTCTTTTATTTCTTTTTTCTTTCCAATTGTCCTGGCTAGAAATTTCTTGCATTGTGAAATCAAGAGAGAGAGTGAGAATTCTTGACTTGTTCCTGATCTTAAAGAAAAAGGTTTTTGCCACTGCATATGCTATTTGCTGTGGGCTTTTCATATGTGGCCTTTAATATGTTGAGGTACTTTCCTTCGATACCTAATTTGTTGAAAGTTTTCATCATGCAGGATGTTGAATTTTGTCAAATATTTTGTCTGCAGATATTGAGATGATCATATGGTTTTTATCTTTCATTCTGTTAATATGGTGTATCTCATTTGCTGATTTGTATATTTTGAACCAATCTTGTATCCCAGAAATAAATTCCACTTGATCATGGTGTATGATCCTTTTAATGCACACTTAAATTCAGTTTGCTAGTATTTTGTTGCAGAATTTTGCATCTATGTTCATCAGAGATATTGCCTGTAATTATCTTTTTTATAGTGTCCTTCTGTCTTTGGTATTAGAGTAACTATTGCCTCATACAATGGGTTTGGAAGTATTTTTTTTCTATGTTTTGGAAGAGTTTGAGAAAGAACAAAGTTAATTCTTTATTTTTTGTTACTAAGTTTTTAATTACTGATTCAATATCCTTGCTAGTTATAGGCCTGTTCAAAGTTTCTACTTCTTCATGATTCATTCTTGATTGGTTGTATGTTTCTAGGAATGTATGCATTTCCTAAGGTATTTACATTATTGGGGTATAATTGTTCATAATAGTCTCTTATTATCATTTGTATTTCTGTGGTAACAGTAGTAATGTCTCCTCTTTCATCGATAATTTTATTTATTTTGGTCTTCTCTTTTTCTCTTTGTCAGTCGAGGTAAAGTTTTCTCAATTTTGTGTATCTTTTCAAAATAAAAAAAAAACCCTTTAGTTGATGTCTGTACATTTGAAGAAGTGGGAACTTTCTAGTCTTTACTGACTGGCTATGGCAGGAAAAGTTCTTCGTCAGCCCATCCAGAGATTCTGAGTAGGCCAACTAGCATTGTCTATGTGGGCAGTCCTTGAGCCTTTTCCCACTTAGGTGATCCTGGAGCTTGGTTGCTCATGGGGGCCTGGTGTCTGGGTTCATAGGTGCAATCTTAGAGCCTGGATCCAGGGAGTCCAGTCTGGCATTGGGGCAGGCATTGAGCCTGAGTCCATGGGGGCAAGGGCAGGCATTGAGCTGGGTCTGCAGGGATGATCCTTGTCCTGAGTCCATGGTGCCTGACCTGATCAAGGTCCATTAGATTGGGCCTGGTTTCCGTGTCCATTGCTACAGGATTGATGTCCAGCTCTATGGAAGTGAGTCTGAGGTCTGGGTCCATGTGGGCCAGCCTGGCACTGGGATGGACCTTGTGCCTGAGTCCATGGTGGGTGGCTTATTTCTGGGGCGAGCCTGCCACATGAGTTCAAAAATGAGCCTTGTTCTAAATCTGTGGAAGCCACCCTAGCACCAGGATCCACTAGGTTTGGTCTGGTACCTGAGTCTGTGAGGGCAGGCCTGGGGTCGGGGTCTTCAGGAGCCTGCCTGGCACTGGGTTAGGCATGGAGCCTGGGTCCACAGGGAGGGCATGGATCCTCATGGCTTAGGGGATAGCCTGGTTCTTGGACAAGCCTGGAGTCTGGGAATGCAAGGGCTGCATAGAGCGTAGGGCCATAGGTGTAGGCCTGGGGCCTGAAGATACAGGGGCTGCCGTGGTGCTGGGACAGACCTGGAGCTGGGGTCCAGAGAAACAGGCCTAGAGACTGGGACCAGAGGACCTGGCCTTATGCTGGAGAAGGCCTGGAGACAGGGTCTGCAGGGGCCAGCCTGGTGTCAGAGTGCACTGATTGGTGGTGGGGGATGTCCAGGATAAAGTTGTGTGCTCACTTCCTTCTCTTTCCTTCATGTGAAGGGTACCTCTCCTTGCACTGTGCTGCATGGGCTTGGGGGGGTGGGTGATGACACAGGTAATGTAAAATTATCTTTTATACCCTAAAAAAATGCATTTTGTTTCTTATTTTTGTGGGCTCTACCCAGGTGTTATAATCTCTTACCTGGATTCTTTAGCTCTTGTGAAGGTATTTTTATGTGTGGATGGGTGTCCAAATTGATGTTTCTGTGAGGGGATGAGCATTAGAAACTGCTACTCTGCCATCTTGCTGATATCACTCTTAAAGCATTCTCTATTTACAGAAGGCTTGATAATCACAGTTATAGTAATAGTAGGGATGTAGAATGTAGAATATGGAACAA
>NW_012150829.1:675006-685135 GCF_000956105.1 Propithecus coquereli
ACTTATTTTTAAGTAATAGATGAAAAAGAATATCAGATGTTTAATATGGCAGTGGGTTTTATGTTAATGGCCACTTGTCTGAAATTAGGTTTAATCCAAAATTCTAGATTTGCATTTGGCATATTTGACTTGTGGCACAAAGGTTAAACTTAGAGGTTTCATTTCTGTTCTATAGGTGATCTTGTGACTCTAGAAGAGCCATGACTGAAATATCACTTCTTCATAAAGATATACAAAGGATTTATCTTCTCATGTTTATAGCCTTTCATATATATGCTTCCTTGTTCAACCCTTGAGGATAGCATAAAAACTAGCCCCCCCCAATCTGTTTGCATCTAACAATCTTTGTATCTAATTCACACTTAACAAGGGTCTGTGCCTTTATATATTTAGTGCTAGCATATAGTAAACTTACTGTCTTGTGGTACTCTGTGGCACATTGTACTTCTGGGTAAGTCATTTTTATGCTATGGAAAAATTCCCTCAGCAAGTTAATACATTTTTTTCAGCCAATGCCAAACTCTCAAAATGTAGCCAATCTTAGAAGATCTTGGGAGATTTTATCCCTTCTCTACTTTTCTAAAAAAAGGAGTAGGTCTGTCCAGAACTGAGTCTATCTTTCTTCTGAAGACCTAGAGGCACAACAAGGTATGTTTCTCATATTTCAAAGTGTCTTGAATTTTCTTTATACATGTTTAACTGCTGTTTACATTAGTGATACACGTGTTCAGATTGAAGCTAAGTAGAATTGTAATTTTAGGGTAATGTAATAAGTAGAAGTTATAATAATAACCTTATGTTAGAAATGCAAATATACCTGCTAAAAAATTGAGATTTATTTGTAGTATTCTATCCTTAGAATATGTAAGAGAGAACTACTTAAATTTATGCTTGCCTTTGTGTGGGTTTGTTATCAACTTGGCAAAATTTGTTTCTGTTGTATTCAATTTTGTATTTTCCATCTGTTGTGGTTGATATTTCCTTAATGTATTACATTTTTATGATTTCAAAGTTAAATTTATATAATAATATAAAGAAAACCTTGTTCCCATTTTTATCCCTGCATCTAGTTTTAACTCACTCTCTATTATTCACAGCTCTCATTAGTTTCTGTTTTAACTACCTGATATTTTTTAGCCAAAATTTAGACTTGGTTTAATATTTTAATTTTTATTATGCAGAAGGCTTTGTATCTTGCTTTTTGCATTAACGATATTATAGAATAAATTCTTATCATTTTACAGATGTTTTTCATTTTATTTTCTTTATTTTTATTGAAGTATAATTGACCTATACTAGATTACACATATTAAAATGTCCAATTAAATAAGTTATAATACTTATGCACTCATTAAACTATCCCCCCATTTAATGTAATGAGCAATTCCTCTACCTCTAAATTCTCCTTATGCCCTCTCATAATCCTTTCCTTCTGGCCCTCCCTGCCAAACATTCTCCTGATCCCAATCCTCTGGTAACCATTAATCTGATTTCTGCCACTATAGAGTATTTTGCACTTTTTTTATAAATGGAATTATAATTTATATACTCTGATTTTTTATCTGGTTTCTTTCCCCAGCATAATTAAGATTCATCCATCCTGCTGCTTATATTGATGGCTACCTTTTTATTGCAGAGCAGTATTTCAATATATAAATATAGCATAGTTCATTTAACCATTCATACACTGTTCATATTTGTGTTGATTTGGGAAATGACATATAATGCTGCCATGAATGTTTGTGTACAATTCTTTGTATGGACATATGCTTTTATTTATCTTAGCAGTAGAATGCCTAGAATAGATGGTAGGTGTTATGTTCAACTTTTAAATAAACTGACAAAAGGCTGTGTGTGGTGGCTCACACTGTAATCCTAGCACTGTGGGAAGCCAAGGCAGGAGGATGAGACCCCATCTCTACTAAAAATAAAAAAAATAGCCGGGTGTCGTGGAATGTGCCTTGTAGCCCCAGCCATTTGGGAGGCTGAGGCAGGAGGATCACTTGAGCCCAGTAGTTTGAGTTTGCAGTGAGCTGATGACGCTACTGAACTCTACCTGGGGCGGCAGAGTGAAACTCTGTTTCTAAATAAATAAATAAACAAATAAATGAACTGACAAAATGCTTGTAGCATTTGACATTCCCGTCAGCAGTGTGCAAGAGTTCCTGTTTAAATCCTGGCCAACACTTGGGATTGTCAGTCTTCTTAGCTTTATTCAATGTAGTAAATGTGTAGTACTAGGTTACAGTGCTTTTAATTTTTTCCCTTAATGTCTAATAGTGTTGATTCTCTTTTCACAGTCTTGTTTGCCATCCATATGTCTTATTGGTGAAATGTCTGCTCAAATCCTTTATAATTTGTTTTTTTGAATTAGGCTTTCTAAAATTTTTAATTGTGGTAAAATACACATAACATAAACTGTATCATTTTAACCCTTCTAAGTATACAATTTACTAGTGTTAAGTACATCCACATTGTTGTGCAAATAATCTCCAGAGCTCTTTCCTTTTTCAAAATTGAAACCCTGTACCCATTCCTTCCTCCCCTAAGGGCTGACAACCACTACTCAACTTTCTGTCTCTATGAATTTTGCTGTTCTAGGTACTTCATTTAAAGGAATCATAGTATTTGTCTTTTTGTGACTGGCGTATTATACTTAGTATAATGTCCTCCAGGTTTATCCATGTTGTAGTATATGTCAGAATTTTTAAAATTTTTAAGTCTTAATATTATACAGACACACACATACACACATATCCCATCCTGTTTATTCAGCCATTGATGGATACTAGGGTTGCTTCAACCTTTTGTCTATTGTGAATAACCCTGCTATGAACAAAGGTGTACAAATATCTCTTTGAGATCATGTTTTTGATACTTTGGGAACATACCCAGGAGTGGAATTGCTGGATCATATGGTAATTCTATTTTTTAATGTTTTTAAGAACCTGTTATACTATTTTCCTTAGTAGCTAATTTACATTGTCATGAAGAGTCCACAAGCGTTTTGATTTCTTCACATCCCCACCAACACTTGCTATTTTTTTGTTTTGTTTTGTTTTTGACAGTTGCCATTCTAATGGGTATGAGGTGGAATCTCATCATGGTTTTGATTAGTACTTCCCTAATAATTAATGATTTTGACCATCTATTCATGTGCTTTTTTGGCCATTTATATGTCTTCTTTGGAGAAATGTACAATCCATTCCTTTATCCATTTTTTAAAGAGGTTGTTTTGTTTCTCATTATTGAGTTGTTGGAGGGTTTTTAAAAAATACATTCTTATATTAGCTCCTTATCTCATGTCTTAGTCTATTTAGTGTTGCTATAAAGGAATACCCATAGTTGGGCTATAAAGGAATACCCGTGGTTAGGTAATTTCCAAAGAAAAGAGGTTTATTTGGGTCATGGTTCTGCAGGTTATAAAAGGATCATGGCACCAGCAACTGCTAAGCTTATCACGAGGGCCTCAGAAGGCATAGAGGAGTGGATTCACGTAGAGATCACATGACAAGAGAGGAAGCAAGAGAGAAGGAGGGGAGGTGTGATACTCTTAAACAATGGCTCTTACACGAATGAAGAGAGTGAGAACTCACTCATTACCACAAGGATGGCACCAAGACATTCAAGAGGGATCCACTCTCATGACCCAAACACTTCCCATTAGGCACCACCACCAACATTGGGGATCAAATTTCAACTTGAGACTTAGAGGAGTCAAACAAACCAAACTATAATATCACATATATGATTTGCAAACATATTTTCTATTCCATAATTTCCTTTTTACTCTATTGATTATATCCTTTGATGTTTTTAATTTTGATATATTCCAAGTTACCTACTTTTACTTTTATTGTCTTTTCCTAAGCCTTTAAAAATTGAGATTTAAGAGATCTTTTTGTATTGTGATATAAGTCCTTTATCAGACCTATAATGGGCAACTATTGTGTCTTGTTCTGTAGTTTGAGTTTTCATACCCAACAGTGTCTTTCAAAGAATAGAGGTTTAATTTTCATGAAGTTTAATATTTTCTTTATTTAATGGCTTGTCCTTATAATGTTTCATCTTTCAAATCTTTCCTTTATTGAGAACATAATATTTTTGCCTGTTTTCTATTAGAAATTTTATAGTTTTAGATTTTACACTTAGGTTTATTATGCATTTTGAGTTAATTTTGGTTAATACATATTATGAAATTTCTTATATTCACTTTTGCATACAAATATCTAATTGTTCTAACACCATTAGTCAAAAAGATTATCCATCCTCCACTGAATTAACTTTGCTTCTATGTCAAAATATGGTGTCCATACTTATATGAGTCTTTCTCTAGACTCTCTTCTGATTCATTTATCTAATATCTAATGTCTGTCTTTTCATTAACACATTAGTGCTTTGATTAAAGTAGCTCTATAGTAAGTCTTGAATTCAAGTATTAATACTATAAATCCTATAAGATCTTTCTTCTTTTTCAAATATAAGGCTATTTTATTTTCTTTAATAAAAATTAAAGTCAATTTGGTTGATCTGCAAAAAGTTTTACTGAGATGTTGATCAGGATTGCATTGAATCTACAGATTAATTTAGGCTGAATTGACATATTATCTATATTGAGTCTTCCAGTCCATGAATATGGTATACCTCTCTATTCATATATCTTTTAAATTGACCTCATGAATATTTTGCAGTAGTCATAATACAGATTCTGCATATATTTGGTTAGATTTATAACTATTTTATTTTTGGTCCTGATGGTATTTTGTTTAATTTCAAATTTCAATTATTTATTGTTCATTGTTTGGGTCCATTTTTGTGCTCCCATAACAGAATGCTTGAGTCTGGGTAATTTATAATGAACAGAAGTTTATTGGCTCACAGTTCTGGAGACTAGGAAGTCCAATATCAAGGTGCTGGCATCTTGTGAGATCTGTTTTGCTGTGTCATCATATGGCAGAAGGTGAGAGGGTAAGAAAGAGGATAGGAGAAGGCTAAGCTTATCCTTTTATAATGGCACCATTTCCATCCATCAGAGTGGAGCTCTCATGGACTAATTACCTCTTAAAGATCTAACCTCTTAACTACTGTTAAACTAGCAATTAAATTTCAACATAAATTTTGGAGGGAAAACATATTTAAGCCCTAGCACTCTCATATAAAGAAGACAATTCTCTCTTACTCTCTCTTTTTCTCATTGGTCTGGCTAGGACTTATCAATTGTATTGATTTTTTCAAAGGACAAACTTTTAGCTTGATTATTTTGTTTCCTATTATTTTTCTGCTTTCAGAAGCCAGGATACATTTTTCTGCTTCATAAGTCTCATAATTATTCTCCTATGAACTATTCATTGTATAAGAACCACAGAAGCACTGTCTGATTATATCTTTAATCAGAAACTGTCCTTTTTCTTTCTTAAGCCAATAGGAGTAAAAAGTAATCACTTTTGACTAGGGATGAGGTGGGTAGGTCTGAGTTGCCACTATGGTATATCTTCAAGGTTTGGCCTTCCAGGGCATTTGTATGAGAACCTTGATTGTACTTGACTCCTTAAACTTTAAAAACTATGGAATATTTTGCCTACCCTATTTTGTTTACCCTTCAGAAGATTTCAGTTCATTTATTGTTTTTCACCTCATAGATTTAGATTTTGGGGAATGTGTTGTTGAGAAGATAACACGTATGTTTGGGAGGAGTCCTGAAGTCTCTAGGGATAATACTCCAACCCCAAACAAATGTTGTAGTCTATGATAGTTTCCCTGTTCTCTAGTGACCTTTTCTGCTGAAAGTCTTTCCTGGAATTCTAACCTCTCAGTGCACTGAGAGTCACTAAGTTTCTCAAGTCATTTTTCCTGTGTGCAATTCCTCTGAGGAACTCAATTTCTTCAGAATTCAGCAACTTTATTTTGTGGCAACTGAACCTGTACTTGAGGGGACCATTAAATATGTTACCCAACCTGTATCAGTGTCCAAATATTTTCTGGTTTCTCTTCAAGGTATTACTCTGCCTGCATTAAGCCCCTATTTTCAGATTGCATCCAGGATTGTTAATTGCCTAGAAGGAAAGTATGTGGCTGCTGATGCATGCATTTTTTCCTGAATGGTTCTGCCTTCTCTGCTCTTTTGTCCATCTAGTCCATTACATCTATAGCTCTCTGATGATTTTAAAATATGTTTTTTTCTTTTTTTTTCTAGTTTCCTGTGTGGGCATTGTTCTATTAAACCTATTATATGCCTCACGTAAGTAGAAATCCCTCCACTAGTTAATGCAACAGAAGACTGTAATGTAGAAAAACTGGTTCGACAAGTAAAGGAAGATTAAAAAAAAAAAAAAAATGCAAAACAAGAATCCATCAAGTGTGACACCATGGCACTCTAGCTCAGGCAACAGAGTAAGAAAAAAAAAATTAAAAAAAAAAAAAAACAAGTAAAGAGAATACTGAGCTAACACTAAGATTGAACAATAGAGGCTCAACTGCTGCAGAAAGGATAAATGAATATCAGGGAAAATGGTGTTATTTCTAGAATCTAGAACATGAAAATGTATTCCTGCAGGATTAAGGTCCAGGTCCCTGAGAATAGATAGCTTCCTACGTGATGGTGGAACTTCAGAAGTGCATAATGAGAATGATTCTGTGAGTTCTGTGGTACACTAGATGCTGAAGGTAACTGCTATTGTTGAGAGGAAGTGCTTATGTTAGGGAGATGCTCACAAGTAGTAACAACAGGCAGGAGGGGGTAAAACTTCTTCCTCATTGCGCCTTCCAATCTTTTATTGGAACATAGATAAAAGACAAAGGAGAAAGTTAGTCTGCTGGATTCTAGCCCCAATATCACAAAACAGAGTCCAAAGATAGATTTAGGGCTCAAAGACAATGGTTTAATAACTTGATTCAATTCCTTTGAATTATTGCTACTATTATTCACTGTTTAAAGTAACTTAAACACACAGTTTTTTTTCCTGCTTCAGCTTCACTGAAATAGATCTTTCTAAGTCACATAGTTATTTTAAGATTTTCTTTTATCTCCTGTAGAGCCACTGGTTAAATTATATCTAAGACTTTTTTTAAAAAAAATTATCTCAATGTTTATTAATTTATCTTCTTTCTAGCTTAAAATAGAAGAAAAAATGTGGTTCTATGTCATCAAATGTGGAAGCTTATACTCTGTCTTCTGGGTGTTCTTTTTCCCTCTGGCATGCAAACACATATTTTGAAGCTTTTACCTATCCACAAATACCAGAAGGAAAAATCGGGGGTAAAACAGACTCCACTCCAGGAGAAAAACTGAGATTGGTGTTTTCCCTCATTAGTGTCATTCATGTTAACTTTGACCTTCAAAATTCTGGATTCACCTCTTACACCTTGATGTGTGTACTCACCTGTTTTCCTTATGCTTGCATACTGCCTTCCTAGTTTTATGGTACTTAAGAGAATTCTCTTCCAGGTAACTACCTTGGAACTTCAGAATTTCCCTTTTTGTGTCTTTCAACCTTCTGCATAATCACTTTATTCCAGGTTTCTCTTGCTTCTACTCACTCCTGTGTAACCCTAGTGGGAGAAACTCATTTGCTTCCCATTCAATCAGACAGGTGTTTAATTGCTTTCTTAGTGCTTTCAAGTAGCTATTTTCATATAAGATTCTTTCTCATTCACTCCTACTTACTAATATATCTCTTACCTTGTGGAAAAGCAGAAATACAATGACATTTAAATCACCATAATGCTGCTGATGTACATAAAACAATTGATAATTCTTTCCCCAGTCAAAAATAAATCTCTTCCAGTTTTCATGGAAAGGAAACTACATACCCTTTATCAGACACTGAATATAGAAGCTCTTAATGATTGAATAAAACTAAAAACACAGCAATATTATATATTTTTCAATATGTATATATATTTGTAGTAGTTGCATTATCAATGACTCTAGCATTTTTCCATTTTACTTACCTGGCTAGTACTGGTCTAACCTGCTTTTGTTTTCAACAGAAACTTGACCAGAATATAAGATTTTGAAACAGAATGAAAGGGAGTTTCTCAGTGGGTCTGTGTGTGTTTGTGTGTTCTATTTGTGTGAATTGCACTAAATAATACATATTATACATTGACAGTGTTATATTTTCTTTGTATTCATTTTCAGTTTGTTTTGTGCTATGTAGATGAGCTACAAGGTATTATTCATTTACAAATGCTTAGTGGAAACATTAACTTATTATACTTTGCAAGTATACTGTGTTGTGCTCTTTCTACTATTCTAAAGCACCATGAAATAATCTGCATTATTTTAAAGTTATTGATCATGGATCATTGTCTAAACAGGCAGGGGACTAAGTAGTCAATGAATGTGAGACCTTTGCTCTAGATATTAAGCTAGGTTTCATTTCTCCTTTCTCTATTCATCTGTAATACATTTAGCCACTAGTAAACCACTTACCGCTTTTCTAACTCAAATTTCCTTCTTTTGTTTACTAGCCTTCCCCTGTATCTTTTTGTAAACCTTTGAAGACAGGAACTATGTATTATGCTTTTAATCCCCACCATTTGTAATAAGTTTTCTTGCACATACTCTGTATTTTTTGGCTTTAGTTGCGATAAAACATGAAGACATGAAATGACTATTTAGCATACTTAGATATTTTTCTTTTTTTCATATACGAATTGTAGAATGTTTATACATTAGGCAGCATCTACAACCACAGAATTGCTTGCCTATTTGGAATAGCTTGCTAAGTGAAAATAATTTAAAAATCTTCTATTGCAAGGAGCATTGTTGATCTAAATGGTTAATATTACAGTTTTATGTCTTAGCCTGACTAAAGTGTTCATATTAGTGAAGACATTGTGTATACTGTGAATCAACTATATGCATTTATAATCAGACAGTTTACCTAACCAATTCAGGTTAATAATAGCATGCTATTAAATAATGTTTATAATGGGTCAGGCACTGATTTATGTACTACATGTAAACAAATTCATTTTGTCCTCAGGACAACCCTGTGAGGGAGATATTATTATCATCCCCATTTTGCAGATAAAAAAACTGGCTCTCTGATAGCAAATTTAAACTCAGGAGTCTGGTTTAGAAGTCCATACTCTTTACACTGTACAATAGGTCTCCTGAAATAATCGAATTATCTCGTTTATTGCCATAGAATGTCAAAATTGAAATAAAAGTCAGCATATTTACATCCTAGTATTTTAAGTAGTCTTCAGTTTAGCCCAATGTTCAAAGATTCCATAGATGGGGAGGGAACAGGCAGAGCTACAGGAGAGAAAGGGAGTCAGACAACTAGAGGCTCCTGAACTCTTCACCCATGGTATCTTCTACTGTATCCTACATCTTCAGCAATATTCAGTGAGTGAGAAATTTTACCGAATGACTGAAATTCTGAAATGAACACTCTCTTAGGTCCCCAAAGTCACTAGATTGGGAATTCAGTTATCCAAATATTTAGCTTTAACTTTCACCTTGCAAAAATATCAATTCTGAATATTAATGAGCCTCTGTGAAGAGCACAGAACTTGAGGGAAAAAAAAGAGAAACAAAGTGAGCATATTTATACCCTACAATGAATTCTCATAGATTTTAAATGTTTTCATAATTTCCTTTTGTGTAGTAATAAAAACAAGTTAGGCTTATGTTGTCTTTATTAGGGCTTAATGGAACTGCCACTTTTCAATTGAATTTCACATAGGTGTCCAATTAACTATTCACATAGACAGGAGGTTACTGCACAAATGTATGTAACCTTACCCCAGACCATTTGTCTAATGTTTTCTGCCATATGACGACTCTTATCTGATTACCAGCAGTAAAGCAAACAAGTAGTGATGACCAAAAAACCCCTTTATGTGTCCTTAATAAATGCTACTCTTATGATTCTTAGTTTAAGGTATAACATTTTGAAATAATTACTATTGCACAGTGACCATAAGTACACATATATGTGTACTGATATATACAGATATAGGGAAAATTACCATTTTTAAATTTTTTCATAATAGCAATGTATTAGAAGAAAGGCTTTACATGAAACCTCCCTCATTAATTATTTCAGTGAAAATTGCATTACTGCTAAGGCAAATACATAATTCAGAAATGAGAATTTGATACATCTTTAACACA
>NW_012150829.1:686876-689749 GCF_000956105.1 Propithecus coquereli
AGATAGAAAATGCTATAGGGATAAGAATTTTTTTCTCTGAAAAATCTAAGAGAAGAGCTTACAACAAAAATAAAAATACCAGTGCAGAGTTGACATGCTTCACTGAGAGTAAGCGTCTTATTATGGTTTCATATTTATTGATACATATAAGAAATTGTTACTGGTGTCCTTCTTAGACCAGAATGGCTCATGATGACAGTTCTTAGGAGAGCAGGACATGGGCCTTCTTGATGTTAGGAAGGTTATCTTTGAATAATCAGTGAAATATCTTTTTCCTTACCCTTTCATTCCTCCTGTCTGTCCAAACTTGGAAAGACAAGCAGCAAAAAGGAAAGCAGGTGGATCAAGGAGAGTAAGGGGGACACACACACTGCCATAAGCTAGCCCTGTGGTGGGAGAGAGGGGGATGGAAACAGGGCTGAGAATGGGGGGTTAGACAGGAAAAGGGAACATTTGTGTGTGTAATGAGAGAGGGAATTTTTCCTTTGCTTGTATTTGTCTTTCAAAGACATGAAATATTATTCCAAAAGGCAAAAGTGACTGGAAGCAATTGAGGAGCTGCCCACATATCTTCCACATTTGGGGAAAGGAAATCCAACAGAATGTGTTTGAGGGCATAAAAAAAAAAAATGTATCATTATAGTCCTACTGAGATCTATCCATTTAAAAATCCTTTATATTTTCATGAGTCATACCTTGGGCTCACAATGATTTGGTGATGAACATGTCTTCTGACAACCTTCTCTCTATCTTACTCATTTTTACTGGGCTTTCTGTCCCTCCACATGTACTCCAGGAGTTTTTGTGGAAAGTTGGCATCATCGCTGGCTGTACAAATTGGGCATAATCCCATTTCTCAGCCACAGTTATTGGTTCAGCCATAGACTGAACCCATGAGACCCAAAGAGAATGAAATGGAAATTTCTGGGAAAAAACCTTTCTCACCCTCCAGAGAGAACTTCCAGGAGACGTTTCTCTCTCTAACCAAGGATAAGGATGCATGTAGCTTGAAGGATTATTGACATTTATCCTGCGACCAGCCTGAGGGCAAAGCTGGTGCAGGAGAAGGACGACTAAAGAAATGGTTTGGAGATGGGTCCTTAATAACATTATTGAGCTGGTGAATCACATCAATTGTGAATCCCACTCTAAATAAAGACTTCTCAGTAGCTCATGCCAAAAAATTTCCTTGACTAAGCAGTAACTCATTGGAAGTTGTATTTTTAATATCTTACTACATACTACGCAACAGAAAATCCTGTACTCTAGCTATAGAGTCTGAACCCTCTACACTTTTGCTGTCTCTTTGGCTACTGAGATTAGTTAAGCCAAGAGGCATCAACCATTGCACTCTAATTTTCTGATTACCTCTGTTAGATACAACTTGGCCAAAAAGAGATTTTCCCCCAGAAAAATCTGAACAGAATTTAGTAGAAAAATAACATATGCTCTTTAGTTTCAAAGTGTATAGCATACAACCCTGGAATTCTTGTTGAGCATAGAGAAATTTTTGAGATGATAAAGCCAACACTTGAAGAGAAGGATAGACCAGGTAAGAATAGAGCCATTATGGCTCTACAGTAACTATTACTGTATTGTCATTGCATTTTGTGAGACTTGAATTTGCAATGCTTTTTAAAATTTCTGTGAACCAAAAATACTTCGAATATGTCTCTGTTTGGAATATAAGGTCATCAAAGTTACTTTCCTTTGTCCTCTGCAACCACAGATTCCTGGTGTTGCTCTTCCTAAACAATGCCCTTCACATCATTCTATAACTTGTTTTTGCATTGATATGTATAATGGCAAGGTGTAACACTTCAACTATAATCCATTAATAGACATTACAGTTTTTTTAAAAAAAAGATTTCTTTAGTACATATTATCATAATTTACTATGAATAGCATTTGGATGATTCCACATATTTGATATCAGAGACAGGATGTATTGAATATAGTTGACTATAAGTACATATATTTGTTTCTACATGATAAATTTCCAGCACCAATATTTTGAGGTCAAAGTCCATTTAAGGATATTTACAAACATTGCCAGATTACTGCAAAGATATTTTCCTAACTAAAACATAATGAACAACTTATGAGATGGTCACTTTCAAGAAACCTTTAACAATACTGGATATTATATATTTTTTCTTATGATAATGTAAAGTGCAAATAATTTATCTCCTTAAAATTTGAGATCTTATGATATGTGTATTGGCAATTTATATTTCTTATCATGGGATTCATCTCTTCTTTGTCAATTTTAAATAGAGTTTTTAGCCTTTATATGTGTCAGAAATATATAAGATTTTCTCCTTGCAAACTAGTGCAACCTCTATGGAAAAATAGTATGGAGATTCCTCAAAGAACTAAAAGTAGACCTACTGTTTGATCCAGCAATCCCACTACTGGGTATTTACCTAATGCAAAAAAAGATCATTTTATCAAAAACTCACTTGCACTAGAATGTTTATTGCAGCACAATTCACAATCCGAAAGATGTGGGACCAACCCAAGTGCTTATCAATTCATGAGTGGATTGATAAAATGTAGTATACGTACACCATGGAGTACTACTCAGCCAAAAAAAAAAAAGAATTAATACATTTTGCAACAATCTGGATGGAACTGGTGACCCTCCCCCTAAGTGAAGTATCACAAGAATGGAAAAATAAACACCGCATGTACTCACTATTAAATTGGAACTAACTGGTCAGCACTCATGTGCACAAATGAAAGTTAAACTCAACAGAAATCATGCATGCAGGAGAGGCGTGGAGGGAAAGGGTGAAATCATACCTAAGGAGTACAATGTACACTATCTGGGTGATGGGCACACTTATAACTTTGACTCAAGCAGTTCAAAA
>NW_012150829.1:692281-693718 GCF_000956105.1 Propithecus coquereli
AAAAAGACACAGCTATTTAGAGGGAATTTTGCATGCTTAGCAACTTTTCCTATCACATTATTATTGCTTATATTTTAGCCTTACTTTCCATAGAATATACATATTTGTTATTATTAAACATTGTTATACTCACTAGTTATGTTTACCAAATTATTTCATCAAATATTATATGCCAATATTTAGATTATAATCCATACTCTCTAGCTGTGTTCTGGCTGATGTACATTGTTCTCTGGTGACTTTAATGAGGGTCTTTCTTTGGGTGATAAAGTCCCTTAGCTCTTAGAATATCTTTACCTTACCCTCACTCTTGAATGAAAGTTTGACGGGATATAAATGTTTGCTTGCTGATTGACAGCTGAGTCATTTTCCTTCAGCACTTTGAAAATATTACTCTAAAATGTTACTGATGATATGGCTAATTGTCATTCTTTGAAGGTAAGACTTTTTCCTGGTATCTTTTAAGATTGTTTCTTTATTGTTGATGTTATATAGCTTTATCATAATCATTCTAAGTGAAGATTTATTTTGATTTGTCTTATAGATAATTCTGAGTACAATATCTATGTATCATCTATTTCTTGCATTTTGGAAGATTTTCACAATTATTTCATCAAGTGTCACTTACATCCCATTATCCCTACTGTCTTCTTTAAGAATACCTATTAGACGATTATTGTTGTCTACATCTATTTTTCATGTCTCTTAAATCTTTTCTCAAATTCTTTGTCTCGTCCACTCTTAGTTCAATCTTCTGAGTTCACTGATTTATTCTTTGTATCCCATAGTATATATCCATTTATCCTATTTTTTATTTCAATGACTATGTATTTTGTTTTTAAATTCTTAATGTCTTCTTTTGTTATACCCACTTTAGCTTTTTTCATTTCTGGATGTTTTTGTTTCATATTCAGCTATTTTAAAATTAAATCTAAGACTTCATTATCTTTTTATAAACTGTCAATTTTTTATATAAAGTAAACTTGATTTAGAGGCAATGATAGGTATTAATTTTATTTTGTTGACTATCTTCCTTAACCTTCTATTTCTTCAGGCACATTGCAGTATTGGTTTGTAAGTCAAAGATGGAAAGATTTTATGTTGTGTTTCTCATTCCCTATTGCATGCTTTGTCTTACTCTTGCTCCACTGCCTGTCTCCTCAGGCATAACTTCACCTTCTTTACTTATTCTGTGCTTCTAAGTACAAAAATGTGCAACTCAACTATCTAAAAACTATCTACAGAAACTACAGTTCCCTACAGAAGTACACAAACCAAGATCATAAAAAATGAAGAATATCTTTATCTTAAATAAAAAAGTTACGTTGAACATATTTTAAACATTAATATACAAATTTTATACCTTTCCAGTCAGAATGTCATTTTTTGAAACTTGAACCTTGAATTATTTTTAAAAATGATATAGAGAATATGCAC
>NW_012150829.1:695124-696489 GCF_000956105.1 Propithecus coquereli
TATACACACCTATATCTTTCTTGCTTTTTTTCAAGAGGGAATTTACAGAGAACTAAAAGACGTTGGCAAGAATGATCCATGTGTTAATGCATTAGAATTGGGGATATCTGTTTGAACTCATGTTTGGCTTGATAAAAATAACAGATGATTACATATAGACAAACTTATAGATATGCATATATACAGGTTACTATACACACCTATATCTTTCTTGCTTTTTTTCAACTTAGAGGGCCTGGAAACAATGACATTACAGTTGTAATGAGAATACTTAGCACCCACATCTTGGTTTCTAATGCCATTCTTCAATAAAGGAAACTGGGGCTACTTGGAGAAATGCCAGATACCAGGACTGGGGAAGGAAATATACAAGATAAACCTAGAGAATCTTATAGTGTCAGAAAGTTAGAAAGTGATCAGCACACGCACACACACAAACACATGCACTCACACACACGCACAATGACGGGAATATGTCAAATTAGCCAAAGTATGCCAATAAAATAGTATTGAATTATAATCCAAAGTGTATAATAAATGTCCATGGTTCTTTACTCACATAAGTAAATTATTGAATAAATAGACAATTGGGGAAGAAAAGTCAAATACCCCATATAGAAGAATGCCAAATAACTTACACAGATAGTCCACCATTAAGAAGGTGGAGCTTAATTTCTTACTCATTAAGTCTGGGCATTGGATAGTACTTCTTCTTCTGCGTTCAATATGAAAAGGACGAAAAAAGGCAACTTTACAGTAGAGAAATCTAACAAACACTATCTTAAACCAGGTAATCAAGGTAGTAATGTCAGTTGATAGTATGTATCCCTGATATGATGTGATGAGAATGACAATTTTACTGCTCATGTCTTCCTCCCCAAAACACATTTTCCCAGTCTAATAATAAGAAAAACAATAGACAGTCCTCATGTTTAAGCATTCTACACAATAACTGACCAATACTCCTTAAAATGTCAAGGTTTTTAAAAACAAGGAAAGTTTGAAAAAGAATAGAAACCAAGGGAAAACTTGACTTTTAAATGTAATGCTGGAACAGAAAAGGGGCATTATTTAACAACTAAAGAGATATGAATAAAGTAAGAAATTTAGTTTGTAATTATGTATCAATATGAATTCATTAAGTGTACTACATTAAATGACAAATACAGTATATTAATGTAAGATGGTAATAATAGGGGAAACTGGGTGTGGGGTATTCAGGAACTCTCTTCACTACCTTCACAATAATTGTGTAAACCCCAAATTGTTCTAAGATAAAAAGTTTACTGGAAAAATATTATCAATGTTAGATAATATAAATGGATTTTAGCAAAACATATTATTGTACATTCTAATACATGTAAA
>NW_012150829.1:696539-697498 GCF_000956105.1 Propithecus coquereli
TTGTCATGGCACCCTTTATGTGTGTCAAATCCTGAGTTTTTCTATTAGAAACTGCTAATTAGATAATTTTTATCAACATTTATCTACAATAGTCAACATTATCAATAATTACCTTTATCATTTTTTCTTTGTGCTTTGATGTCCTTTATGAAAATTTTTTTTTCTTGCTCTAGATTCATATATGAATTCTCCTATTTTGTCCCAATATTGATAGTTATGTCTTTAAGCCTTCTAGGGAAAATATATAAGAAATATGTATGACAACAATCTAAATTTGCTTGTTTTTCTTATGAATAACCAACTGTCCAAGCATCATATATTTCAATAGGGACATACTGCCTTTGCTGATTTATAAGGAAACATAAGTTATAGATGAGGTGCTCTATTCAGTACTGTTAGCAGTTTCTTCATGACTGTACCAACCCTGTAGTTACTATAGTTTACCATAAATAGAGCAAAGTGTCCCATCTAATTCATGTTCTTGCTCGCTTTACAATTTTATTGATTACACTTGGCTCTTTGCTGCAATGATTTTAAAAATACGTTAGATTTTTAGTCTACTTCAGAGAGAAATTGTAATACTAATGATTCTTCCAATTTGTCAGTTTAGTACAACTACCTATTAATTTAGCTCTTTTAGGTCCTCTTTTTGTAATTTTCTTCATAAAATCTTTGCACATCACTGAACTTTTTCATTAGTTCTAATAGCATGTATCTGTATTCTCTTGGGTTTTTTGAGTGGACAATTTTGTTATGGAAAAAAATTGTTTTCTCTTCCCTTCACTTCTAATGTCTTTCTTTATATTTTCTTAATATGTACAGGAATCATCACACAATAATTAATAGTTGTATGCAGAGTGTACATAATACTCATATCCCAGAATGAAAATATTTCTACCCACATATTTAGTATTTGACTTGCTGTAGAATTTGACAGACACAAATATTATATTAAAGAA
>NW_012150829.1:710618-711594 GCF_000956105.1 Propithecus coquereli
ATTATACTATATAATGATAGAGTGGGCAAGAAAGTCTATCAATTAAATAGCAGAAAAATTAATAATTAGAAGGAAATAATATGTGTCTGATTTTGTGGGTTTAACATTCTGTGAGTATATTCCTAAAGCAATATCTAGTCTTTGCAAAGACTTTGAAATACAATACCATGTTTAAGAGAAAAGTGGAAAACAATACAAGGGTATCTTGTACTTGTTTATAATATGGAGAATATCTTCTGACTTCATATTTTAAATCTTAAACTTTCCATCATTGGGAAAGTAGGGGAAACACTAGATCTCAGTGTAGAAAAATGAAGACTGAGGAAGCATATGACAGACACTTGAACTCAAGAAAGTTGTGTAGAGTTAAATATGGATGAGCCTATTTAATGCATTTCAGACTCACAACCCTAGGGTATCATCACTAGAGTAGGTAATGTTAGGAAAAACAAAATTAATAAATCTAATTGGTACTTACTAAGCTCATATGTAATACTTTTAGGGAATATCTTTGCTAAAGATTTATCAGAAAATAAAAACATAGAAGGCTTGTGAGAAGTTCAGATATTAATGGTTGATTGGTCTCCACTGATTGGTAAGGGAACCAAGGAATTCTTCCTCAGTACCGTTAAGGCTTTGTAGTAGTAGAGACAGATTTATACTGAAACACAGTGCTTCCAAAGATAAACTGTTAACTGTGTAGTCTGATGTAAATGAAAACAGGCTGTGATCAATAATAATTTCCATGCACATAAACATGGTCCTTTGTGATCCTACCATTATTTACCAAGTTTGCAACTGTTTGCAGTGAAGTGAAGCATTATAGATTTAACTATAGATTAACTATAAACTTAGTGGTGTAAGTTCTGAAAATGTAATTTTATTACAAATACAAATATAATATGCACATTGAAGTTCATCATAAGAATTGAAAGGGTTCTTGTTATCAATTTCTAGATTTAAATTATATTAACTC
>NW_012150829.1:711644-712145 GCF_000956105.1 Propithecus coquereli
AGGAGAATTTTCCATGTATGTTTATCCATCCTAATGCCATAACCTGAATGATTGTCATATTTGTCAAGCAGGGCAACAATGATGATATGATCATTTTTTTCTTCCATTTATATATTAAACTTTATTAAAGTGATAGATTGTTGATGAAAGATCTTGCATTGGAAAGAGAACAACAACAGAAAATCTACTTGATGATATTACATTATCCTTTAAAACATGTTAATAGGGTAGGGTTGTCTGGGTCAAGGACAGGGGAGTTTTTAGGTTAGAGGAACTATTTATTATGATAACGTGACAGTGAATACAAGTCACGAAGCATATTTTTAACCCATAGAACTTTACAGAACACAGAGTAAACCCTAAAGTATGCAATTTAAAAAATGATTTAGGAAGTCAAAGAATCCCAGGATAGAAGACAGAATGTGATAAAAGAATCTACATACATTACAATTGTATGGGGCAGGGAAATAAGGTGCCGTTCTGAGTAACTTTAGAAATGAA
>NW_012150829.1:712195-712955 GCF_000956105.1 Propithecus coquereli
ACTGAGCACTTTGGTCTGAGGTGGTCGTTTAAGATATACCTTGGAGACTCTGAAGCTTTGACTTTCGCTGTCTCTGTTCTTCATGATTTTGTTCAGATCGAAGTATCTTTCCCATGTTTTTAAAATATGATGTTAGATTACCTAAGTTTGAGGTAGAAATTTATAAACACTTAAAAAATTTATGAAAAGGTAAGAATTTCTACCATGATTATTACCAAATACTCTGGAGAGCAAGAGAAAAAGTGGCATTGGGAGAATAGTGAAATAAGAATCACAGGTATTGAATTCTAGATCTCTCAGTTGGGACTTTAAACAAATTGTCAAACCTCATTTATAAAATAAGTTTGTAGTCTTTGGTGATCATCACAGATGCCCTCTAACCCTGATATTTACCAAATAAGGTTTATTTTACCCTTTAAAAAAAAATAAAGGCAATACCTTTATATATGCCAAAACCACCATAGCATTAAATTTTAATAGTATTATATCTTGTATTTGGTTCCACCAACTCTGAAAAAAAAGTATGTTTTGAATACTTTCAAGAAGTCTTTGAATACAATTCAAGAATTGTTTTCAAAATATGAACAGATAAACTCATGTAGAAAAAATATAGTGAGCATATTAAAGAGCAAATAAGTGCTGAGCCTAGAGTTTGGATTCATGACTCTAAAATTTACATTTTGAATATGTCTAAAACAAAACTTACACTTAGTACATTTTAGTTACTTTATGCCTTTTAAATCAGGATGTTGCCATCATA
>NW_012150829.1:715380-716408 GCF_000956105.1 Propithecus coquereli
AAGTGCTGAGCCTAGAGTTTGGATTCATGATTCTAAAATTTACATTTTGAATATGTCTAAAACAAAACTTACACTTAGTACATTTTAGTTACTTTATGCCTTTTAAATCAGGATGTTGCCATCATAATTATATTTTATTTGGAAATATAATACATTTTTTACTAGTGGAGTGGAGAAATCTCTCATTTTTCCTAAACATACGCTCTGGAAGGTTAAATACAGAGTGGTCTCTATATAGCCTACGATACTTTGGAAAGGCTATGGGAACTCCTTTGATTTTTTTTTCAATAGGGTAGTCGAACTGACTCTTAGGATCATAGGAGAAACAAAGACTCTAATTGTCCTTGCAACAGAGGTGCACATAGCCACAAGACTTCACTGAAAATAATATCCTGCTTTGTTGTTTGGGACCTCCCTCAAATTCTCCAAGCTCTGTCATATGATCACCAGAACGCTGAATGAGTTAGACATGCCATTCGGCTCTTGATTTAGGCCAATTACTTGCAGTCTAAAGAGGGCACAGATAGACAGCTGAATATGGGGGGCGGGGGTCCCAGCCATACAATAAACAGAATGTGTCCTTAGTTTGGGGAACAGAGGAGCTTATTAAAAGATGAAAACTACTGGTGAATAGGAAGCTTAGGAAAATACGCAGCCATGATTCTTCTCTCTAGTGTTTTCTGCAGCTTCTATTGTATCCTGTTTTCTGCATAACCAAGTGACCTCTAAATCCTGTAAATAGCACATAGAACTTTTCTCCCTCTTCTCTGGCTGGATGACTATTATCCTTTCATCTTGAAAGGTCATGGGGTATCGGTTGAAGAAGTACACCACTTTGCTTTGAGAGTCTTCTCTGTTTGAAGTGATTTGTCTGTTTGCTTTATCAATGGTGGCCTGTCCCCAAACAAATGGAAAATTAATCATTTTTCCATTTCTAAACTATAGATGTTTTGACCTAAAAAGAAGCTAAACATACAATAGTATTTAATGTTTCAAAAATGTATATTTTAGGAATTCAGTAATAATTA
>NW_012150829.1:717408-721234 GCF_000956105.1 Propithecus coquereli
GTAATTTTATAGTAGCTCAAAATAAGATACAGGCATACCATTGAGGTATTGTAGGTTCAGGTCCAGATTATCACAATAAAGCAAATACTGTAATAAAATGAGTGACACAAATTTTTTTGGTTTCTCAGTGCACATAAAAGTTATGTTTACACTATACTGTAGTCATTTGTGTGCAACAGCATTATGTCTAAAAAACAATGTGCATACCTTAAAAATATTTTGTGGCTAAAAAATGCTAAGGATTGACTGAGAGAGTCATAATGTTTTGCTGATGGAGGGAGTTACCTCAATGTTGATCACTGCTCACTGATCAGTGTGGTGGTGTTGAAGTTTGGGTTGGCTGTGGCAGTTTCTTAAAACAAGACAACAGTGAAGTTTTCCTCACTGATGGACTCTTCCATTCATGAAAGATTTCTTTGTAGCTTGTGATGCTGTTTGAATGCATTTTACCCACAGTAGAACTTTCAAAATTAAATCAATCCTCTCAAATGCTACTGTTCCTTTAAGAATTAAATTTATATAATAAATATTCTAAATGTTTTGTTTTCATTTTGACAATGTGCACAGTATCTTCACTAGGAGTAGATTCCATCTCAAGAAACCACTTTCTTTGCTCATCCATAAGAAATAACTCCTCATCTGTTTGAGTTTGATCTTGAGATTGCAGCAATTCAGTCACACCTTCAGGCTCCAGTTCTAATTCTCATTCTCCTGCACAACTTTAGTTTCTTCCTCCCCCGAAGTCTTTAACCCCTCATATTCATCCATGAGAGTTGAAATAAATTTCTTCTAAAGTCCTGCTAATATTGATACTTTGTCCTCCTCCCATGAATCACGAATGTTCTTAATGGCATTTAAAATGGTGAATCCTTTCCAGATGATTTTCAAGGTACTTTGTTTAGACTCATCAGAGGAATCACTGTCTATGGCAGCTATAGTTGTATGGAATTTATTTCTTAAATAATAAGACTTGAAAGCCAAAATTACTCCTTGATCCATGGACTGCAGATGGATGTTGTATTAGCAGGCATGAAAACAACATTAATCTCTTGGTACATCTCCAACAGAGCTCTTGGGTGGCTAGGTGCATTGTCAGAGCAATAATACTTTGAAAGAAATATTTTTTTTCTGAGCAGTAGTTCTTAACAGTGGGCTTAAAATATTTAGTAAACTATGCTATCAATGGATGAGCTATTGTCCAGGCTTTTTTGTTCCATTCATAGAGCAAAAGCAGAGTGGATTTAGCATAATTCTTAAGGGCTCTAGACTTTTTGGAATGGTAAATGAACATTGGCTTCAATTTAGAGTTAACAGCTGCATAAGCCCCTAACAAAAGAGTCAGCCTGCCCTTTGAAGCTTTGGTAGAAGACTGTTTTGTCTACATGGAGATGGCTTCTTTCCTCAAGCCTCATAAACCAATGTCTGCTAGCTTCAAACATTTTTTTTTCTGAAGCTATCTCACTTTGCTCAGCCTTTATAGAATTGAAGGGAGTTAGTGCCTTACTCTGGATTAGGATTTGGCGTAAGTGAATACTGTGGCTGGTCACCTATCCAGACCACTAAAACTTTCTTCGTATCAGCAATAAGGCTGTTTTGCTTTAGTGTCATTCACGTGTTCACTGGAGTAGCACTTTTAATTTCCTTCAAGAACTTTTCCTTTGCATTCATAGCTTGGCTAACTGTTTGTCATAAGAGGCTTAGCTTTCAGGCTATTTTGGCTTTTGATATTCTTCCTCACTAAGTTTAATCATTTCTAGCGTTTGACTTAAAGTGAGAGATGTGCGACTCATCCTTTCACTTGAAGACTCAAAGGCCATTATAAGGTTATCAGTTGGCCTAATTTTAATATTGTTGCATCTCATGTAAGAGGGAGGTAAGAAGAGAGGAAGAGAAAGGAATGGCTGGCTGATGGAGTACTTAGAATACATACAACCTTTATTTATTAAGTTTGCTATCTTATATGGGAATAGTTCATGGTTTTCCAAAACAAGTACAATGGTAACATCAAAGATTATTGATCAAAGATTACTATAAGGGATATAATAATAATAATAAAAACATGAAATATTGTGAGAATTATCAAATTGTGACATAGAGACATGAACTGAACACATGCTGTTGGAAAAATGTGATGATAGACTTGCTCAATGTAGGGTGCCACAAATGTTCAATTTTTAAAATTGCAGTATCTGCAAAGTGCAATAACACAAAGTATGCTTGTATTTTATATTTTTGATACTATTATAAATGGAATTATATTCTTGATTTCTTTTTTGGATAATTCATCGTAAGTGTGTAGAAATGGTACTGATTTTTCTATGTTGATTTTATATCCTGCCATTTTACTGAATTTATTAATTCTAACAGTTTTTGAAGGTTTTTGATTACAAATTCAATCTCTTTACTAGTTATAGGCCTGTAGAAATTTAATCTTTCTTCACGATTCGGTTTTGTTAAGTTGTATGTTTCCAGGATTTATCCAGTTCTTCCGCATTATCCAATTTGATGTCGTATAATCATATTGTTCTTAGGAGTCTCTTATAATTCTTTGTTTTTCCTATGGCATCAGTTGTAATATCTCCTCTCTCCTTTATGATTTTCTTTATTTATGTATTCTCTCTCATTTTTTTTAGCCTAGCTGAAGGTTTTAAATTTTGTTAATTTTTTCTAAAAACGAACTCAGTTTTGTTGATTTTTTCTAATGATTTTCTGTTCTCTCATTTATTTCTGCTTTAATATTTACTTTTTCTTTTACTAGCTTTGGGTTTAGTTTGTTGCCTTGTTTCTGGTTCCTTAAGATATAAATTTTGGTTGTTTATATTGAATTTTTCTCTCTCTCTTTCTCTCTCTGTCTCTTTAATACATTCATTTATCACTATAAACATCCCTTTTAGTACTGCTTTTGCTGCACCCTATAAATTTGTTATGTTGTGGTTTTGTTTTCATTTATCCCAAGATATTTTCTAGTTTTCCTTTTGATTTATTCTTTGACTTATTTATTGTTTGAATGTGTAATTACCCTCATTTGTAAATTTCCCATTCTTACTCCTGATATTTATTTCTGGTTTCATTCTATTGTGATCAGATAAGATGCTTAGTTTGATTTCAATCTTTTTAAATTTGTTAATACTTGTTTCTGACCTAACATGTGATCTACCACTGAAAATGTTCTGTGTGCACCTGAGAAGAATGGGTGTTCTGCTGCTGTTGGATGGAAAGTTCTGTGTGTGTGTGTGTGTGTGTGTATGATAGATCCCTTTGGTCAATAGTATTGTTCAAGTCCTCTGTTTTCTTACTGACCTTCTGTCTTGTTCTATCCTTTATTGAAAATGTGGTATTGAAATCTCCTGCTATGATTGTGTCATTATCTATTTCTCCCTTCAGTTGTATCACTGTTTTATTCAAATATTTGGGAGCTCTGATGTTGCATGTAATAAAACTATTATATCTTCCTGGTAGACTGACCCTTTTATCTTTACATAATGTCCTTCTTTGTCTCTTGTGATAGTTTTTTACTCAAAGTCTATTTGCATTAATCAAGTGTAGTCATTCTACTCTCTTTTGCTTACCCTTTCTAGAGAATGTCTTTTTCTATCCCTTTATCTCCAGCATGTGTGAGTCCTTAAATATAAAGTGAATTTTATTTAGATAGCGTATAGTTGGCTCTGTTATTTTAGCCATTCAGCCACCTTATGTTTTTGATTGGTGAGTTAAATCTGTTTATATTTAAAGTAATTAATGATATGTAGGGATTTACTATGGCCATTTTGTGATTTTTATTTGCCTCCTTATACTTTTTTTGTTACTCTTTCTTGCTCTCTTCCTT
>NW_012150829.1:721519-724451 GCF_000956105.1 Propithecus coquereli
AAAATATTTTTATCTTTTTACTTCAATACCAGAATTAAAAGTGATTTATACACCACCACTACAATATTGCAGTATTCTGTATTTTGTTTATATATTTACCTTTACCAGTGAGCTTTATGCTTCCATCTGCTTTCATGATGCTGTCTAATATTCATTAATTTCAATTTGAAGAACTCTCTTTAGTATTTATTGTAAGGCAGATCCAGTGGTGAAAAATTCTCTCAGCTTTAGTTTAACTGGGAAAGTCTTTATTTATCCTTCATCACTGAAGGACATTATTGCCTGATATAATATTCTTTTTTGACAGGTTATTTTTTTTTCCTTTTAGCACATTGCATATATCATTCTACTCCCTTCTGTCTTGCAGATTTCAAATGAGAAATCCACTGATAGTTTTATGGGTGCTCTCACATATATCGCATGTGACTTTTCTCTTGTTGCTTTCGAATTTCTTAGGTTGTTTTTGATTTTTGACAATTTGATTATAATGTGTTTCTGTGTGGATTTTTCTGTTTGAAGTCCATCGAGTTTCTTAAAACTAATTTTTTTCTCAGATTTGAGAGGATTTTAGTGATTCTTTCTTTCTCTTTTTAGACAGAGTCTAGCTCTGTCACCCTGGGTAGAGTGCAATGGCATCATCATAGCTCACTGCAACCTCAAACTCCTGGGCTCAAGTGATCCTCCTGTCTCAGCCTCCCAGAGTGCTAGGATTACAGGAGTGAGCCACTGTACCCAGCCCTAGTCATTATTTCTTTTAATAAGCTCTCTACTCATTTCTCTTCCTCTCATCTCTTTCTGGGAAATTTCATACTGTGTATATTGGTCTGCTTGATGGTGTCACATAAATCCCTTAGGCTTTCTTCAACTCATTTTCATTTTATTTTCTTTTTGCTGTTCTGACTGCATAATTTCAAATGTCCTGTCTTTGAGTTCACTGATTCTTCCTTAGCTTGTTTAAGTCTGTTGAATACCTTTAGTGAATTTTTCAATCCAGTTATTATATTCTTCAGCTCCAAAATTTCTGTTTAAAAAAAATGTATTATCTATCTTTTTGATGATATTCTCATTGTTTTCATGAGGCTGTTGAACATCTTCATGACAGTTATTTTGAATTCTTTGTCAGGTGATCCTTATACCTCCATTTCTTTAGGATTGTTTTCTGGAAATTTATTTTGTTTCCTTGATAGGGTCATGTTTCTCTGTTTCTTCATGTGATATGTAACTTTGTGTTGGAAATGGTGCATTTGATAAACAAACAACAAACAAATAAAGTCTCCCAGTCTTTATGAACTGGCTTTATACAAGGAGATTCCTTTAGTAGTGAAGCCACCTAGAGATTATAGATGCCTTTGAATCCTTTTCTGTTGATGAGTATTCTCTGAACTTGTATATGTAAATTTCCAATTAGAAGGATTTACTGGTTTATTTTTTTCAGGAGGACATTTTAAGGTATTGTCTACACTACTTCAGGTTCTCTAAAGTTGCCACTGTCTGCTTATGTCTCTTTTGTTCTCAGCATTCCCCCAGTTTTCTAGAATATGTCTGTATTGTATGCACTCTGAGTCAGACAAGGCGGAAACAAAATCTGAGCAGACCCTTGAAAAGTCGGAATGCTAAAAGAATGATTTACGTTTTTCTTTTCCCTACAAAGGGAGCATTCACTCAGATGCATTGGCCTCTGTCTGTTGTATTGCAGGTCCTCTTGAGTAGCAAGCCACCCAGCTATCTTTTGCTCTCAGTGGCCTCCAGGCATCTAGAGTATGCTGAGTCCTGTCAGCACTCTGAGACAGGCATCCAATCTCTTGGGTAGTCCCGCCAAAAAAGCTGAAACTTTGGACATACGCTCCATAAAGAAAAGTTAGCAGTTGGGAGTTGTCTTCCACTTGTTCTCTGCTGAGATAATGGGAGGGACTATAGTGAGTATGTTCTAGTCAAGATTATTGCTTTTGCTTTCATCGACCCTGATCTGATGCTTCTCCTAATGAGCACTTAGACTTAAGCAAGACAGGAACCATTCCCTTGGGCAGGCCCCCCAAATTGAAATACTAGACATATCTTACATTCTTCTCTTTCCCTCCTTAGGTAGAAGCAGGAAGCTGGGGGTCTTCTCCAAATCATGCTGCTCTCAGCTGGGGGAAGGGATTGTGGTGAGTGAGTACATGCTAGACCAAACTATTGTCCTTGTTGTCAGTGACTCCTAGACTGGCATCCTTTCCTGTCAGCACTTAGATTCAGGCAACACAATCACCAGCCTCACAGACAGGCCCCCATCCAGAAAAGAGTCAGAACATTAGCTGCATGGTCCATTTTTCTCTTTGCCCCCTGGGAAAAGTGAAGAGCTCAGAGTTCCCTTCCAATTACACCAGGCAGTGCCTGGGGGATGATGATGAGTGCCAGGAATTTTCCTACCAGCTTCAATGTGGCTGGTTTCATTCTCACATGGTGTGCAGAAGCCTCTTAACTGGTTGTGAAATTCTCACAAAAAGAATTGATTTGTGTATTGTTGTTGAGTTGGTGGTTACCTGGGGGAAAAGAGAGTTTGTGGCTTCTTATTCTACCATCTTCTAGATTAATTTTTAAGTGGCGATTTTTATCATTGATTTTTAAAACTAACATTTCAAATAACATTCCAATCACTGTTTATTAAATAAAATAGTGGAATTTTTAGAAATGAGTTGTGACTGGAAATCATTGCATTCTGTTTTATAGTAATCACATTCTCTAAAGCCAATACCTCAAATAATTGCATATGCACTGTAAAACACCCTATAGTATTATTCTGTTAAGTTTTAAAAATGCTAAAATGGAAAGTCTACTTAAAACATACTGGTTATATGACATGATAATGTTTTATATAGGTTTTTATTCACCTCTTTATTGGTAATTCATAGGAGACAAAACTAAATACCAATGGGGTTCTTTTTCTTTTTCT
>NW_012150829.1:725256-725593 GCF_000956105.1 Propithecus coquereli
TTTGTTTCTAAAAATTCCAGTTCCCAATGTAGTCCACAAAGTCCCTTTTTTTTCTTTTGTCAGTTTCCATAAGAGAATAAACAGACAAACCTGACTTTTCAACTGTTTAGCTGTCCGCTGAGGTTTAGATAACACATAGAGAGGATAACACTAAGAAGTAACAGCTAACTTCAAATATGTTTGCTCTCAGGATAGTTGCAAAATTTATTTTCATGGAGCTTCTGAATTACTAATATATCCCCAGTGTAGCAAAATGCCAAATTTAAAATGACAGTTGCAGATAATAATTAAAATGAAGTATGATGTGTGTGTCTATTTGTGTTTATTTATTCAATTT
>NW_012150829.1:727148-728571 GCF_000956105.1 Propithecus coquereli
TCCTAAGTTTGATATATTTAAGACATAATACTGCAAATGTTATATATTCAAAGTACACAAATACATAAAATTCAAGATATGCATATACATACAAATATAGATGCATACCTATAATTTCATATACAGTATTCTCCCCTTATCTGCAGATCACATGTTCCAAGAACCCCCCAGTGGATGCCTCAATGACAGATAGTACTGAACCCTATATATATTGTTTTTCCTATACATGCACACCTATGATAAAATGTAATTTATAAATTAAGCATAAGAGGTTAACAACAATAAATAGTAAAATGGAGCAATTATAACAAATTAAATAAAAGTTATGTGAATGTGGTCTCCTCCTCTCTCCATCTCTCTCTCTCTCTCTCTCTCTCTCAAAATATCTTATTGTACTGTATTCACCTTCTGCTTGTGATGATATGAGATGATGCAATGCCTAGGTGATGAGATGAGGTGAGGTGAATAAGGTAGGAATTGTAGTGCTAGGCTACTGTTGATCTTCTTAAAATATGTTACAAAGAGGATCATCTGCTTTTGATGATCCTGGACCATCAAGCTGTGATGATATCTATGACTATATGCAGGTACTGGATAGGCTGAACAAAAGGATGATTGATATTCCAGGCAGGACAGACATGATGGTGCAATATTTCATCAGGCAACTCAGAACGGCACACAATTTAAAACTTCTGAGTTATTCATTTCTGGAATTTTCTATTTAATATTTTCAGAGTGCAGTTGACTGCAGTGGTAACTGAAACTGCAGAAAGCAAAAACTTATATAAGTGTATGAATATGTATGTGAGCATACTGACAATTTCAAGATATACACACACTTTGAAATGAGTTCATTAAGGGACTCGTGTTTAACTTCATTAGATGATGTCTTAGTTTGGTCAGGCTGCTATGATGAAAAGGCATAAACTGGATAGCTTATAAATAAGATAAATTTATTTCTCACAGTTATAGGAGTTTCCCAGGAGGCTAGGAAGCCTAAGATCAATGTGCAGGCAAATTTGCTGTCTGGTAAGGGCCTGCTTTCAGGTTTATAGACAGTACATTCAAGCGATGTCCCTAAAGAGGGAAGCAGTCTCCTTTGACCCTTTTTAAAAAGGCACTGTAGAACCAAAAAACCCAGAATAGCCAAAGCAATCATGAGCAAAAGAAACAAAGCTGGCAGTATCACACTACCTGATTTCATACTATACTATAAAGCTGTAGTAACTAAAACAATATGGTATTGGCAAAAAAATAAATAAATAAACACATTGACCAATGGAACATAATAAAGAGCCCACAAATGAACCTATGCATGTAAGGTCAACTCATTTTTGACAGAGGTTCCAAGAATACACAATGGAAAAAGGACAGTCATTTTAATAAATGGTCTTGGGAAAACTGAATTTCCACATGCAGAACA
>NW_012150829.1:730331-730905 GCF_000956105.1 Propithecus coquereli
TCATTGTCATGAACAAATTTTGTCATGTTGAGCAAACCTTGCTTATCTGAAATTAATTGATCAGGACATACTATGTTGTATATGTATGATTACATTCAGTTTGTTAATATTTGGTTAAATATTTTCATCTATATTTATGAGTGTCCTTGTCTGATGTTGGTGACAAGGTTGTTAATAACATAAGTTGCAGAGTGTTTACTTTGCTTTATATATGATTGAAAATACTTGCTTCTTGAAAATTTAATAGAATGTGCATTTAAAATGATCTAGGCTTTGTTTTTCCTTTGTGGGGAGATTTTAAACTAGAGATTCAAGTTCTTTCAAAGTAATAGCACAATTCAGATATAGTACTTTTTCTTGAAAACATTTTGGTTATGTACAATTTCTCAAAGCTTTTTAATTTCGCTTAATATTATAATGTATTGATACATAGTTATTTACGATATTACATATATATGTTAGAGACAGGGTTTCACTTGGTTGCCTAGGCTACAATGTAGACACATGATCATAACTCATTGTAGCCTTGAACTCCAGGGCTCAAGTGATCCTTCTGCCTCAGCCTCCCGAGTAG
>NW_012150829.1:730955-732021 GCF_000956105.1 Propithecus coquereli
AATACCAGATGAACATGAAATACCTCCACCCATTCCCAAATTTCAAAAGAAAATTTCCAACATTTGCACTATTATAGAGCACAGTGTCTTCTGGGAAAATAATATACATATTTTTCGTGTATTTTTCTAAAACCCTAATACTAAAACCAAACAAGAACTGCAAAGGAAAAGAAAACTCTAATCTCATTTATAAACCTCAATGTAAATAAATTCTAGATAAAGTAAGTCAAAGTCAGCTGCATATTAAAGAATAATGCATTACATACAAATGCAGTGCCTTCCTATCTGTTGATAGGGCTGTTGCACATTACTTTTCAGTGGCAAAAAGTAACAGGGAGAGTGGTTTAGTTGTAGTCCTTGGCTGTTGGAACCACAATAATTTCAATTCAAATGGCAAGTCCTCAAAGGAATGGAATCCCCCACTTTTCCATACGTGTGCCAGTCTTGGCAACAATATACAATGGGTAGAAAACAAATCAAAGAGGGATCTAGTAAAAGTGTTTACTTACAGTTGGTACAGGATTACTGCAAAAAACAGGTCAAAAGAACCCTGGATATTTGCTTATTTGAATTTATATTTATTCAAAACCACTACTCCCATATTCTTTGTTTCCTCTTTTGAAGTCAACAACTAAGTTTTAAACCAATGCCTACCACAGGGAAACCAGTATAACCCCCAGCATGTTTCCAAACTGCTGTCCACGATCATGCTTGTGTTACTACAATATGGTTTTATCTAGAATTTTGGCCCAGGCTATTTAAGACTAGTTTGCTTTCCTTTAACCACCATACATTAAGCAAACCTTACTCCACTAGTGGTGCAGTAATTATTACTATTCAAGTGAAGAATAAGACAATGTGATCCAAACCAGCTTTACTATTCATTTTGTACTTGTGAAAATAATCAATGCCTTGAAAAGAATAAAGTAAAAATCATAAAATTCAGAAAGAAATAAATGGACACCCATGATATAAATCTACTTAAAAAACAAAAGTGTATTAAGTGAATCAGCATAGAAAATAGAAGTAATGCAAGAGTTTATCAGGTTGCCACATAAAAGATCAA
>NW_012150829.1:737123-737596 GCF_000956105.1 Propithecus coquereli
TTTTGATGGGATATAAACATTCAGGCTATAGCTCTAGAGAAACCCCTTGTTTCTTCCACCATGTGAGGGCAGAGCTAGAAGGAATCACCCATGAACCTAGAAAGTGGACCCTCACCAGGTACCAAATTATAAGGGCACTAATGTCATTTGTGAAGGTTCTACCCACATGACCTAATCCTCTTCCAATGGCCTTATCTCCTAGTATCATCACCTTGGGGGTTATGATTTCAACATATGAATTCTGAGAAGATACAAACACGCAGGTCCATTGCAAATAATGAACATTCTTTTTTTTTCAAAATTGCACCAATTTACGCTACAAGTGAGCTTGTGTTAGTGAATGTTTTGCCACATTCTCACTAGCACATTTCTTCAAGCAACAATGCTTATTGTATGCCTTCTGTGTACTAGGTGCTGTAGTAGGTGCTACTTTTCTTTAAATAAACTTTTTACTGTGGAAAATTTTTAAATTT
>NW_012150829.1:740450-741048 GCF_000956105.1 Propithecus coquereli
AATCTTGTCATAAAAAGAAGTTCTCTAGCTCAGATTTAACATGTTAGATATTTAATCAATGTATGGAGTTATATATTTTACACAGGATGGAGACATTTTGTTGATAAAACATCTCCATTTTATAGTTAGTTACACAGCTTATGTAGTATTTTCCATGTCTTATAAATCCACTATTTCTAGGTTGGTTTATGATCAGCCATCCTAAACAGCCCAAATACTATGACTCACACGATGAATATTCCTTTAGTAAGGATTTTTATGGACTAAATATTTGTGCTCCCCTCAAATTTGTATTTTGTAATCCTAATCCCCAATGCGATGGTATTTGGAGATGGGATCTTTGGTTCATGATTAAGTCATGAGGGTTGAGACCTCATGAAGGGGATTAGTGTTCTCATAAAAGAAACCCCAGAGAGATACCTTGTCCCTTGTACCATGTGAGGATGCAGGGAGAAGACAGCCATCCATGATCCAAGAAGTAGGCCCTCACCAGACACCAAATCTGTCAGCGCCTTTGTCTTGTCATTCCCAGCCTTACAAAATTTAGTTTTCATTGCTACCTTTTTGTGAATTTATAGCTCATTTCTCTTTCTGAATA
>NW_012150829.1:741098-741698 GCF_000956105.1 Propithecus coquereli
ATAATTCTGTGAAGACAAATATAGTAATTTGATTCTGTCGGATAGGGTTATAGAAAGAACCACATGCAGATAGATAATTAGGAAGGGTTTTCAGCATCTTTCTCCTTTGAAAATTTGAAACTGGACATGAGATGCTTCAATACAGTTGACAAGGTTAATTTATTTGTATGTAAATCTAATTGCAGCCATGGGAATGGAACAGAGCTCCTAAAAACTTTTGCAGAGTGAAAAAAGAGAGGCTCTAGGATAGAAGCAAGGATTTGTGGGAGTGCAGAGCCAAAAGAGATTTAAAGGGTCTGGCAAGAAATAAATTAAGAGAGCATTATATCATCAAAGAAAAAGAAAAAGAGATTTTTCAACAAGGCAAGAAATATTCAAAGGGAGGATAGAAGCAAATAAATTATACTGGAAGGTTCTTTTTGACCTACTTCTCAGGGGAGGTTCTTTCGATCTAAGTAGAGATTTCTGGGGTGCATGATAGAAACAAATGTGTGAGTCTCACTGATAAAGATAAAGGCCATACATTATATAACAAATCCTCGAATCTGCTCATAATCCTTCAAAGATATATCCTTCAAAGTGTTTATATTCCCTCTGGAC
>NW_012150829.1:755783-758997 GCF_000956105.1 Propithecus coquereli
GTCTAAGTGTAAGATTTATAGCGAAAAATAGTGGAATATGTTCACTTTAAAAAAATATACGTGTCCAAATGTGCAGCCACTAGTTATTAACACTAACAAGGCTATTCTTTCTCTACTGAGTTGCCTTTGCTTCTTTGTCAGAGATCAGTTGACTATATTTGAGTGTGTCTATTTCTGCCTAAACTATTCTTTCTGTTTCATTGGTGTATGTTTTTATTCTTCCTATACCATGTTCTCTTCATTATCGGTTTTAATAAGTCTCACAGGCATAAGCCAACACGTCCAACCTCAGTTAAAACATTTTAAAAAGTTTATTTTACCTGTACGTTTCCTTCTCTGATGCTTTTCCATTCTTCATGTAGGTTCAAGTTTCTGACCTGTATCATTATTCTTCTTTCTGAAGAACTTTTCACATTTCTTGTGTTTCAGTCCTGCTGGCAATGAATTACCTCAGTTTATGTTTGTCTGAAAAATATCTTTATTCTCCATCACTTCTGAAGAATAATTTTGCTGGATACAAACTTTTAGGTGTTTATTTATTTATTTTTTTGTATTTCCCTCATTCCTTTAAATATTTCGCTCCACTCTCCTCTTGCTTGCACAGGTTCTGCCGAGAAGTTCTCTGTGGCTTTTATCCCTTTTCCTTTGTAGATAAGGAGCTTTGTTCCTCTGGGTTATTTCAAGCTTTCTCTTGGTCTTTGGTTTTCTGTAATTTAAATATACTATGCCTACATAAAGATTATTTAGTAATTTCATGTTTGGCATTCTCTACAGTTTCTGCATCTGTGGTTTGGTGTCTGTCATTAATTTTGGAAAAATTAATTTGGTCATTACTTCTTCAAATATTTCCTCTGCTCTGTTTTCTCTTTTTGGTGTTTCAACTAAGCATATGGTATACCTTGCACAATTCCCATCCAATTAAGCATATGGTATATCATATGTCATGGAGTTCTTGGATATTCTGTTCTGGTTTTGCATTCTTTTTTCTCTTTACATTTCAGTTTGGAAAGTTTCTATTGGCATGTTAAATTCACCGATTCTTTCCTTGGCCATGTCCAGTATACTGATGAGCCAATCAAAGACATTCTTCAATTCTGAATCAGTGTTTTTGAATTTGAGAATTTTCTTTGGAATTTTTCTTAAGTTTCCATCTCTCTGCTTTATATTACCCATCTGTTCTCACATGTTGCTATTTCCACTATAGCCCTTAACATATTAATCATAGCTACTTTTTTTTTCTAAATTCCTTGTCTGATAATTCCCAAATATGTGTCATATCTGAGTCTGTCTCTGATGCTTGCCTTGTCTGTTTAAACAGTATTTTTCTTGCCTTTATAATTTTTGGTTGAAGCTGGACATGGAATGATGTATTAGGTAATAGGTAAAAAGTCACCATGTGAATTTTTAATGTTAATCTGGCTAGAAATTGGTCTATGTTAAATGTTTGCTCTAGTTGTAAGTTCTTGTGGCATCAGTTTCCACTAGTGATCTAGGTTTTGTCTCCTCTCTTTCCTATGGGGTTTCTTAAGTATTTCTTCCCCAATAGAGCTTGTGCCTTGCCATTCTTTTAGCTTTATCCAGTTATTATATTGCTTATTTGGTGGGGAAGTATGTGGGAGGGGACATATTCTATAATATTATGATCGTATTTCAGTATTGTAGTGGGACTCTGTACTTGCATTGTGATCCCACAAGCTTTTCTTAGCTTTTTTCCCTCTGTTATGTGAGACAGGAAGACTAGAAGGGGCTGAAGGTGGGTCACTGCCCTTCCCTCTAGCTGTGTAAAGACTTTTGCCATGAAGAGTAATAGTTTTTTCACGTAGAATGCTTTGGGTGTATTTCAAAATGGTTATTTTTTCACTCCCTCTGCCAGATAAGACTTTTCTTGGCTCTTGAAAACCTGGTGGCATATCTTGTAAATAAAAGTCTCAAAAGTGTGAGGGATTTGCCTTAACATGTATATGCCCTTAAAACTGTGGCACTAAGGAGTTTCTCAACAGCTTCCAGTATTTCATTAAAATTACCACTATATGTTCATATTGTTATAGTTCCAGTAACTTTTATTCTAGGTAAGCTGATCTCATCTGTGATACTCTGTTTTGCCTGTCTTAGATGTTAGGATTCTGGTTTTCTTTGAGACTGAAATTTTATGATGGGTCCAGAAAAATCATTACTTTTTAGTTTTTTCTCTGTTTTCTTCTCATAGGGATAGGAATGATGACTTCTAAGCTCTTTACATGTTTAAATTGCAACTGGAACTCTAGATAAAGCGTTTAATGCTACAAGATTTATTAGAGACTTTGACTCAAGAAAAGTCATAACCTATTTTTTAAGCTTATCTGACCATTCTTCTTTGGTAAGAATCAAGTGTGAGATATAGTGTTCTACGGAACATGACCAGTCAACAACCATAAGGAGATCTAATTGTAAGTTAGTATTATATATGGCATCCATATTTTCTAACCAGTTCTCTAAATGGCTTTTGTAACTCAATAAAAGCATTTACGATCATCAACTGTTAACTCTTGGAAGGTCAAAACAATACCTTCTTTGCTTTGTAGTTTCAAAGTTTGACATGAATATCTAGTATATAGATGGCTTTAATAACAACTTATTAAACAAATAATGAGTAACAAAAACACAATTATTTTATGTGATAGTTTATAATGCAAAAGTTTTACCCTGGGAATGAATGGTTGATAAATAAAATAATGTAAATAGGAATACTTAGGAGGAGGAGTAGATCCATAAAGGCTGAGAGATATCACTGAAGCACATGTGGGTGGAATATGTTATCAAATGTTTCACACTTTAGAATTCATGCACCGTATGTATGCTTTACTCTATGAAATAATGGCTGAGACCAAATTGGATAACTCAGCTCCTTATGGAGAAAATGGAATCAAATGGGAGAACTTACCAGAGTTAAGGACAGGTTTTCATTGGTGGCTTCCTCACAAGCTCCCAGTTATACACTGGTTTATAGAATAATTCACAGGCAAAAAGATTACTTATTAAACAGTAACTCTTTGTTAAATTTTATTTTAAATTAACTCAGTTATTACCATACATTATTTGGTTAGCCTATGAGGAATCTGCTTTAATTTTTATTTTTCTTCAAAGAGTGATTTGTCTCTTACTGAGGAATTTCAAAAGGAAAGTAATTCTAACCTTTGAAGTACTGTTTAATAGGCTGGTAAATGTCTACTTCTTT
>NW_012150829.1:759050-759719 GCF_000956105.1 Propithecus coquereli
AGAGTATATTTATCCATTAACCCATTGAAGGACATCATAGCTACTTCCACTTTGGGGAGATTAGGAATAAATCCATGGCAAATGTTCACTTGCAAGTTTTCTGTGGACATATGTTTTCCTATCAGCTAGGTAAATACATAAGTATGCAATTACTAGCTCATATGGTAAGGCTTTGTAGAAAAATGCCAAATTGTTTTTCACAGCAGCCGTCCCATTTTGCATTCCCACCAGCAATGAATGAAAGATCCTGTTGCTCCCCATCCTCACCAGCATTTGGTATTGAGAATTTTTAAAATTTTATGTTAGCCATTTTAAAAGATGTGTAGTAGTGTACATTGTGGCTTCAATTTGCAATTCTCTGACTATAAATGATGTTGAGCATCTTGTTATTTACTATCTGTATATCTTCCTTGGTGAGGTGTTTGCTCAGATCTTTTAACCAATTTTAAATAGGGTATTTTTTTTCTAATTGTTGAGTTTTAAGAGTTCTTTGTATATTTTTGATACAAGCCCATTATTACATATGTAGATACTGTGTCTGTCCTGTTCATATTCACTTAACAGTGTCTTTTGAAATATAGAAGATTTTAAACATAATAAAGCTTAACAAATCATTTTTTTTCTATCATGGGTTTTCCTACATTGTACCTAAACACCAATGTCATGTAG
>NW_012150829.1:767964-769822 GCF_000956105.1 Propithecus coquereli
TGTGACGTCAGACTATTATTTTCATCACCACCATATTAAATATGAATTTCAAATATATTGAAATTTGGAGTCAGGAATCCAGAATAAGCACTATGGTCATAAGACTTACTCTCTTATCACCATGCTACCACAAGTCTACAGTTTTGGATAGTAGTAATGAGTTAATTTAAAAAGTTTTATAATTAAACAGATTTGCTCAAATATTTTATATTCAGGTAGACAGAAAGGGAAAGCCAATTGGTGTTAGCACCATTTCCTTCAGAGCACAGATATGCCCTCAAAGTGTTCTCAGTTTATACTTCACAAGCCACTATCAATTGGTCACATTCATTCTACAACATGAAAACTATCAGCCAAGCTTGCTGTGTGGGGTTGACTTATTCTAAAAGGCTAGATAATATTTCAATGAATGGCTTTCATATTTGGGGCTGAGGCTGAAAAGAAAATATATAGCAGTACGATTTGGGCTCTTCATATCCCTCAAAAGAACTTTTTTTGTCTTTGCTGTGTTTTGGTTCTTTCACATATAAGGATAAAAGAAAGCTTTAAAATGGTGTTTCTTGGTAGAGAACCATCAAATTTGAATACTTAAAATGACAATCATGCAGTAGAAAAAGCAATACACTGCTGACTTCAAGCCTTCGAATTTCTGTTGGGATCTGAGGCATCTACATAACACCACACACTATCATGTGTCATTTCCACTGCTCAGAAGCCAGAAAGAGTATTTCTTGCTTCTCGGTTATCACTGATCTAGTATTCTCTTTGCATAAAGTCTTAAACCAAAATCCTCCAAGGAAAATAATGTGTCAGGATGTTTTTCCTTTCCCCTTTTAGAATACTGACTATGAAACATGAATTCTTAGACTGAATCTGAAGAGTTAACAAGCATTGGAACAATTTAAGAAAAACAAGTGTTTCTTTTTTATAAGGAATGGCTAGAATATAGAAAAGAATGCCAAGTCAGCTGTATATTTAAAAAGTCACATATAAAATCAGGTGTTGATCCAAGTTGCAACTGAATACATTCTTTTAGAAGGAATGTAGACTGCTTTCAGCATATCTGGAAGGTGACAGGAAATAGACTCAAACTTAACTTCAAGTATCCCCATGTAGTATCATAGAAAAGAAAGACTGAATAGCAACTTTCCTATTTAATTCAATAAGTTCTTTATAAGTTCTTTATGTGACATTAGACATTTATGTTGTTCTGAGGTAAGGGTTCTACATTCCCAAATGATCTAAAAGAAAGAAAAACAATTAAAGATTACTAAGTGTAAAAAATTCATGTTTAACATAAAATGGCTAAATCCATCTGGACTTGAGTCTGGCAAGTGGAGACATCTGGAAAGTGTTTTTGGGCTGTTGTAACTTTTGGCACTCTGATTTCTTTCAAAGTGTCTATTTAGAAAAAAAATTCAAAGGGGAATGCATAATTCTTTCAGTAACTATCATGTTCAAAAATTCAGAATCTCCCAAACTAGGGTAGAATGTATTAGTTCTTCATTGGAATTCTTTCTCTTCATCTAGACTGGTTTACTAGTCTTCTAAAAGAGGTAGCATTGAGTTGACATTTTCTAAGAAAAGGAAAAAGAATAAAAGTGAAAATAAGAGACAGATACAGAGAGACAGGAAGAAGAAATGAGAGAGAGAAAGAGAGGGAAAAAAAGAAAGAAAAAGAGAGAGAAGGAATAAAGGAAAAAAGAAAGAAAGAAAAGGGAAGGGAAGAAAAGAGAATGGAAGGGGAGGGGAGGGGGGAGAAGAAAAAAAAGTTACCTCTGGACAGCCAGTCTCCAGATTTGGAATATTTTCTCTTAACATTTTGCACATATCCCCTGGGAGCTTTCTTATCTAGCTG
>NW_012150829.1:781880-782840 GCF_000956105.1 Propithecus coquereli
GTCTCCTTAGGCTCCTTTAAACTGTAACCCTTTCCTTGACTTTCTTGTTTTTGATGACCTTGACAGATTTGAGGAGTATCAGTCAAGTATTTTATTGAATGCTGCTCAGTTTTGGTTTGTCAGATATTTTTCTCATGATTAACTAGGGTTTTGGAAAGAAGGTTCACAGAGGTGGAGTGGTATTCACACAGCACCATACCAAAGGTGTATACTATCAACAACATGACTATTCAGTGATGCTGTTAGGCTTAGTCACCCGGCTGAAGTAGGCTTTGTCTGGTTTTCCCTCTATAAAGTTATTCAAGGTATTTTTTCGCCTTATTCCCAAAACGTATTTTTTGGAAGGAAGTCATTATGTGCAACCTACTTTTTAAAGAGTAGGGGAGTTAGGCTGCATTTCCTTGATGGCAGACGATCTACATAAATTATTTGGAATTCTGCATGAGAGATTTGGTTCTTATTCCTCACTTATTTATTTAGTTAAACATTTATTTATATCACTGTGGACCCATGGGCATTTATTTTATGCTTTAAGTTATAATCCAATACTATATTATTTGTTTTGTTACTTAAACTTTTCCAGCTTTGGTCATTGGGAGCTCTTTCAGTTGGCTTCTGTGTCCTTTTGATAAACCCTTCTACCATTGTTTTGTTTTTTGAGTACTTTCATACTTTCTGGCACTATAAGATGCTCCAGACACATTTTTTATATTGCCTTCTCCAGACCTGGAATCATCCATTTCTCCAAGGAGCCATGGTTTCTTTTATTAGCATTATAGTTTTTTGGTTTTTTTTTTCATGTCCATCTTCTGTTCAACATTTTATTTGCAAGACTCATTTATGTTGTGCTTAGATGCAGTTTGTTATTTTTTGCTGTGTGGTAGAGATCAGTAAACTACTGATTTTGGGCCAGTTCTGCCTCATTCATGTTTTGTAAATAACTTCTTGGTGAAACACAGA
>NW_012150829.1:782890-784129 GCF_000956105.1 Propithecus coquereli
ATCAACTTTTTATACATTCTTTGTCCCCACTGCCAAGACCTACGCAATCATTGTTAGCAAATGACATTGTATCATATTTAATACAGAAATAGGAACCATTAAATATAGACTCCTAAAACTTCTTTCCTCAAAATATACTATCTTAGTTATAAGTGTGCTCATCCTATCATTTATTTCTTGTTGTCAGGAACTAAACTTCTCCCTAAAAGCTAGTACTCCCTCTTATGCTTCATATAGGACATTATTTCTTTTATTATCTGCATGCTTTTAGGCATTTTAAACTGGGGACTTTCTACTATACCATTACTCTAAAATTATGTATGTATTTAAATATTTCTCATTCTCTCCTCTCCTAGCCACTGTCTAGTTCCTTCCTCATCAAAATGGCTTGAATATGCAAATTACACTGCTATCTGAACGTCCCTCTCTCTCATTATCTTTCTAAACTTTTATCTGGATCACATCTTCACAAGGGCACTGAGTCCAATGGTCACTTTTCAGTTTTCATCATATTTGAACTCTTAGCAGCATGCTTCACAGTTAACATTCAATTTTGTCTCCTCAAAATAATCCCTCTGGATTTTGCTGATATCAAATTATCCTGGATTTATTCCTACGTCAGTCATTGCTCTTTTTCCACTTTTCTGACTTTGCCTACTCTTTGCTGACTGTAATGTTTTCTGTTCCTCAGAGCTTTGCTCTTGGGCTTTCTTCTCTTCTTTATTTTCTGTTCCTGGGTAATCTCATCTATTCTCATAGCTTAATGCATCTATGTGCGGGCATTGCCCAAGTTTATACATACTATCTGAGACCTTCTTCCAGAGCTCCAGAGATATCAAACTGCATTCATGACATTGCCACTGGGAAGCTTCTAGTAACTTAAACTTCAGGTAGTAGAAACCTTTTAAGTAATTTCCATTTGTGACATACTAAATTTGTTTCATATTTATTAACTCCATGAAACTGGATGCTCAAAATACATCTTCCACACTAGCTAACTGAAAACTCGTCAATGATTAGTGTGTCATTGACACGTTTCCAAATAGGTTTGAGATTTAGGTACATGTTATAAAAACATAAGAAATATGAATATAAGGAAGCTATCATTTAATGAAAACTAACATTCAAGCTTTTGAAAAATTGGACAAATGTGAGTTGCTAAAACAACCTATCTAATGACATATGAATTATGAAGCTGAAAATGACTGGAGGAAAAATTACAGACATCAAGAAGGATTT
>NW_012150829.1:784179-786706 GCF_000956105.1 Propithecus coquereli
AAAAAAAAAAACCTTCTTTTTTATAAACCATCCTCAGTTCTATTATCTTTGATTGAATGAGGTTTGTGCAATGAGCTATTCTATCTTTAGAAGAGCAATCTTTTCTTCATCATACGTGGCTTTTAATGTGCCCTTTATGCTATTTTCTGAATGTTGATAGTTTGTCCATAACGAGAAAAATCTGTCTAGCCCACTGATCAAAAATACCAAAAATCTTTCTCAAACTGAGGGCTAGCAGACAGAGCTATTTGTCAACAGCGTGTATTCCCCTCAGGTAATTTGGATTCTTTCTTTTTCTTATTTTTAGTACCTCTTTTATCAAGCCTCTTAAATTCATGCCTAGCATGTCAAATGCACTTTAAAAACAGCTGTCTGCTGCTGGCTTTGGAGGACAGTAGAGGATTAGGGGAGGATGGAAAGAGTTAATTCTTTGAGTTTTCACACTGGAATAAAGTTAATAGGCTGCCAATAACGTGGGTTATAGTTGCAAAAGCTAAAGTTCTAAGTAATCCTAAAGGGAAAGAGGAAAATTGTTCCTGACAAGCTGAAATTACTTTATAAAACCTCTTATGTGTTGAGAAGCCCTGAGTTGGTCAGGGCATGGAGCTTATTTCAATGTTTAACTCAGCCTGTTTATAAAGAAAATATCTTGCCCAATATCCGTTTTCCTAAAGCATGCCCTTTAACCCAGTATTTTTTGTTTCTTTTTTATTGTTGGCATGGCGACTAAGAAGCACTCCACTAGACTGATCAATGCATGGTTACATCAACATAACATTTGCAGTCAAGTTCCCAGGAGCCTTCCTCCTGAATCTGTCATTTTGATTCGGATAACTAAATCAGACTAAGCACAGCAATGATAACGGATGACTTGCCTCATTAGCTGGCTCCCGCTGCTTCATGCTGCCAGGAAGCTCTACGGTGACTGCCTCGGATCTTGGGAGAGAAAACTGTTTTTTGAAATTATTTTGGTGCATTTTTCTTGTAATTCTCATCTCGCATTTTGACAGTAATTTTATAGGATGACATATGTACCAAATCCATATGCCTGGATATTCCTTCCCTAAATATGTGATGTGTAATTGGTATTACGAAGAATGAGACCACGGGCTTAATCTACGGGACTATTGAAAAATGTCCTTCAAATTCGTCTCCTTCAAAAGCTACATATCTTAAATCATTTTAATTAATAGTTTTAGAAATACTAAGATGATTGGTCTTTCTATGTGGAAGCAGATTCTGCGGTAAATGCTGTTCCAGCTCCAAAGTGATATCTCAGTTGGACCTTGGTACGCGTCGAGCTTTAATATATAAAAACAATCCTTTTATTAAAAAAAAAAAAACAACTAATTATTTGTAGAAATTTTGGAGGGGAGACTAAACAAGCAAAAAACAAAAGATCTCATTTAGTCATTGCAATCTGAATTTGAGACTCTTAAAATTAGATACAATTATGCATGTGGCTGAAAGCTGCCTGTAGAAAAAAAATGAATGGGAACACACAATTGGAAGCAAAAGGAGCTGCAATTAGACCATGTTCAATGCTCCAGGCGGAGAGAATATGAACAAATTTAAAAGGGCTGCTCCAAATCAAACATTATCTTAGCAATATCATGACTTTTTAATATTGATCTAACTATAACCAAAAAGCCAATCTTTAAAACTAGAACTATGATAGCAACATTTATATTTCCAAGCAGTTAATGGAATCTTTCTCTTGACTAACCTTATCTACAAAAAAATGCTCCACATAATTTCTGGTTTCAAGTTTAAGCACCCTCATACCCATTCATGCCCTATTTGTCAAACATTAGGCAGTATTGGACATGTTTCATGAATCTCCATTCTCATTTAAATGGATGAATATCTACAATGGGGCTATATGGATGCACCTGTTCACATAATGGTTTAAGTTGTATTTTGGCACCCATCTAAACAGAAAGGAAGGGAGATATTTGAATAATAAATAGCTTTGGCCCTGATGTTCTGAAAAAGTCAGTTTGGTAAGTGTATGTCCTCATGTATGGAATAGTAAGAAGATTGTCTTAAAGTATTTTACTTTAAAACATTTCATATTAAACTCCAATCCAGTAAATCCACTATATTTTCCTAACCCAACAATGCACTCCACTGTCTCTCTTGTACAGATTATAGTCTATGGTTCACCATCACAATCTCCCCCTTACAAATATCCAAAAATTTCCAAGTGGAAATTTTCCAGAGTCTGGAAAAACCATACTCTGTCTAGAACCAAATATTTGTTTTCTATTTGCTTGCAACTAAACAGTTGAACTTCACAGAAGAAACTTACCAACTAGCTTCACTCTAAATACATGATGTCAAACCTCAAACAGATGTTAAACATTGCAGCCCTAAAATATCTCCCCAGAAGCTGACTTTTGACCACTAAAAAGGCAATTTTATTTATTCCTTCTCTCATCTGTGATCAACTTTTTATACATTCTTTGTCCCCACTGCCAAGACCTACGCAATCATTGTTAGCAAATGACATTGTATCATATTTAAT
>NW_012150829.1:787951-788961 GCF_000956105.1 Propithecus coquereli
TTACACTGAGTATTCTTTTTTGGGCATTCTATATTATTTTGTCACTTTTCTATTCTTTAGATTCCTCGACAAATCTATCTTAACTGCTTTATTGTTGATTTAAAAGAAATCTTCTTATCTGGTAGAGCAAGTTCACCAAACTCAGAGGTCTACTTAATGTGTGTCTTAGCTATTCTTAAACTACTATATTTTATATTTATCATGAGCAAACAATTAGATAAATAATAAAAAATAGATTGTGTTGGGTATTGTGCTAGGGAGAGCGCTGAAACAGTAGATGAGACAGAAGTTCACATCTTTGCTTCTTTCAATCTATAAACACGGTGTAACTCGCAATTATTTAGGACTTCCTTAATTTCTGTCAAATATACTTTTCTCTAAAGAGATTTTGTGCAATTTTCATTAGACTTGTTATGTAGATATTGATACATTGTATGCCACTGCATATAGTATCATAAAAATTCATTTTTACTATTCTATTGCTGGTATATAAAACACAATTTTTAAAAATATTGAGTTCAAATGAAGCAACCTTGCTAAAATGAGCTATTAATTCTAATAATATGCCTGTAGATTCTTTTGAATTCCCTAACTATATGGTTATTATCAAATATAAAATGTCTGATGTCCTTAAGTACTGAGTTCTCCTTTCCTTTATATTTTACCATTCAAGCATGTATATCAAAACACTGAAGTTTGGTTTTGACTGCTTTTTTGGAACTTTATATAAATGGAATCATAACTTACACACTTTAGTAAAGTTGCATTATAAAATAATTTCAGATTTATGGGAAAATTGCAAAGATAGTATAGTTTCTGTATACACTGCACCCAGTTTCCCATGTTGTTTAGATCTTACATTGCATAATATATTATCACAATTAATGAACCAATATTAATACATTATTATTAACTGAAGTTCATACTTCAATTGTATTTCTTGAACTGTTACTTAATGTCCCTTTTTTCTTCTGTAACAGGATCCCACCCAGGAAACTACATTACATTTA
>NW_012150829.1:790517-792230 GCF_000956105.1 Propithecus coquereli
TTGAGATGCATGTTTACCTCATTGATTTTCAATTTTCTTTGCCATGATTTATTTAAAAACTATAGCTTCTTTGTAGCCACAGTTAGAGAACTATAAATTCAGAATCATATCTAAATGACAAATTCAAAGTTTTTAAATTATGAAATATCTCTCTATGTCTCTACTTGACAATATCACATCTGGTGTTAACAGAGCTAAAAGAATTGGCTTTGGTTTGTATTTTTGTGCTATGTATTTACATCTTTTCATTTTTAGTCTTACTGTGTCTTAGAGTTGTTTTCTCTTGTCCATACAGTATGATTGGACATTGTTCTTTCTGGTGATAATGTTGATTGGATGGCACTGCTTATCTTCCCATTTTTAGAATCTCCTCAGGTTAAGAAGATGACACCATTCACTATGATTTCTCAAATTCCAGGTGACACATGCCAAACCATCTGAAGAGATCTCCTACCACACTCTGCTTTGCTGTACGAGGGTGGATGTTTGTGATTCTACAGTTCACTAAGCAGCCATCTGGAGAGTGAATTGCTGGTTTACCATTTGCCCACACAGCATCATGCTCCACAGATGAAGCTTATCTAGTGCCCTTTTTCCCTTAACTGTGGGCTAGTATTCGTGGAGTACAGATATCACAGTTAAAAATTTATGGTATAAATTAGTTATCTCTTGCAACAAATTCTTATTCCGATGAAGTGAGTGGGTGAGTCAAAAGCCTCTCACTGTCACCCATTGCTAAGCTCTGGTCAGAGTGTCTAGCAACACTTTTGTGCTGCCATTAGAATGTTAGGATCTCAGTATTATCTTCAGTTTTAGAATTTAAGCCAAACTTTCCATACAGTATAAATGACCTATATGTAATCTGGCTATGCAAATAATATTTTATGAATCAGTAATTTACTGTTTTGCTAAAGAAACTGTCAAACTCTTTCTGTGTTCCTATGGATTGCAAGGGCAATTTCTGGACTTGGGAGAGTTTATTTATTCACTTTTCTTGAATTTCTCACTTTCCTATTTAATATTTCTTCAGTCATTCTTATACCGATATATAACACCAATATTCAATGAGTTAGCTGGGTCAAAAATCTATTTTTCTTCAGTTGGGCACCTTTTTCCTCAAATCTCATATTCAATAAATCAGCAGGTTCTGCTGGTTCAGTCTCCACAATGTATTTTCTGCCCCTCTACTTCTTTCCACGTCCTCTTCTACAACCTGTGTCCAAGCCTGTATCATTTCTGTTCGGGCTTTCCTTAAAGGCCCCCTAATTGCTCCACTGCATTTAACCTTTGCAAACTGCCAATGTATTCCTCACACAAGAGCAGAATGGATGTTATAAAACATGAATATTATCAATATTTATTTTGTTTAAAATAATTAATTGCTTATTTCATTTAAAATAAAACCTAAATGATTGATCATAGCTTATAAAATCACGAATTGTTTAGCACTCACATAACTTTCTAGCCTCATCTCATGCTATTGACCTCCTCACTGTCTCTGCTATAGTTGTGGCAGCCCTCTCTCCGTTGGTAGATGCCCCTCTTACTTCTTTCTTCCTCTAGAGCCTTATCCCTATGCCTCTTCACATAGGTGACTCATTCTTATCTCATCGGGCATATATTTAAAAGACCCTTCTTAGAGAGCTTTCCCCAACTACTATATATAAATGGGGTGAGAGAGAATCACTTGAAGATATTGTCCTATATATACTA
>NW_012150829.1:794030-796470 GCF_000956105.1 Propithecus coquereli
GGGAAAAAGGAAAAGGGTATTTCAATAACAAATTTGTCATTTCTACACTTAAATATCAAGATTATTTTTCTCATTTAAAACTATGCTTTTCTGGATACATAATTATACAGTTGGCCCTCCATATCTGCAGATTCCATATCCATGGATTCAACTAACTGGGGATTGAAAATATTTGGAAAAAACACAATACAAACATACAAATAAAATGTAAATGCTATATGAGCAGAACAACTGTTCATATAGCATTTACATTGTATTAGGTGTTATAAGTAATTTAGAGATGATTTAAGGTATACAGGAGATGTGCATAGGTTATGTGTAAATACTATGACACTTTATATAAAGGACTTGAGCATCTGTTGATTTTCGTATTCATGGGAGGGTCTTAGAACCAGTCCTCCATGGATAGTGAGGGATGACTGTATTCTGAATTTCTTGAAGAATCTATATAATAAATAGTAAAAGTTGTATTATATGTATACTTTTCACAGAATAAGTAACGTTATATAAATATTAATGTTTTTAATTCAATAATAATAAAACCTAAATTTAAATTTCATTTAAAAAATGAACAAATGATAAACCTCAAATTATATAACAAGAATATGTCATTAAATTTTTAACCATGAATTTTAAGAGTTCAGCAAAGGAAGAGGTAGAGAGTAAATGGTAACTATTGATACCAACACCAGGACAGACTCAGAGAGTAACAAATTGCAAAAAAACAAAACAAAATGAAACACTATCATACTATTTTTAACAAGGCAAACTTTACCATTTATAGTTATCATCCACTGTTAAATGATGAATTACATAATAGAAAACACATCTATTTTTCTTTTCTTCCACTCCCTTTCCTTTTCATCTTTAAAATGTGTATACTGGCATTTCTCTTAAAGAATTAATGTGACATTGAGTTAAATAATATGCTAAGAAATCATAAGTCCTGGAGTATGATGAAAATAAAATAAATGTTAGTTTTGTTTACTTGGTTTTTTTTTTTTTTTTTTTTTACTCTTTTATATAGATGAAGAGTTTGAGGGTCAGAACAGCATTTATGTGAGATCTGGGACTTACAAAATGCATTGCTTTAGACTCATGGTTCAGACTTCTTTGCTTTAGTGCAAATAACATGTTTCTATAGCTTAACGCAGAGGTAGAAAAACAACCAAATTTATACATAAAAAAGAAAAAAGGAGTTGTGATTAATGTCTTTAGTGAATTCTCTGAGTGCCAATATTGTTATATGGTTTCATTCAATCAGAAAGAAGAGCAAGTGAAAAGGAGAGAACCATAGTGACCAAGCAGCAAGATTTGGAATGAGGTACAGAATATCAGAATGACTTCTTGACTCTTAGCAACAAAGAAATAAGGTACACAAAGCAAAATAGATCCTGGGAATCATTTCCATGCTTAGATTTTTAAATGTTTCTATGTACACATTTTACATAATATCTTCAAAAAGCATTAAGTAGAGTAACATTTATTAGAAAAATCAAAGAACTACTATTAGAAATAATAAGAAGAGCTTGAAATTTCCTTCAACTTGTCATCTCAAAAGAGGGGACAGGAATCAATAATTTTCAACAAAAGCTATTATTGACATTAAATACACCAAACATATATGAATGTGGGCCATATTTAATTATTTTCCATTGCGTAAAATCATTGAACAATAATTTTTTATATGTGGTAAGAGTTTAGAATATTCCTATTGTTAAATTTAATCTTAATAATATGAGCTTATCATTTCTATAATACAAGAGAAAAGTATTTCTTTAGCCTAAATAATAAAGCTTCAAAATTAGATTTATTATCCATCTGTATCATAGAAGCTGAATTAATTTAACAGTATTTAATGACTAATTACTACAATTAAATTCTAAATTTTAAAAGAAACTCTGAGGGAATTAGCAAAAAAGTAAATAAATAAACATGAAAGCATCATGCATCTCAAATGGTTTAATGCAATTTATAGAACCTTTTATCAAATTATACAGAAATGAAAATAAAGGAAGAAAATATATGAGATATAAGCAATAAATTAAAGGGTCTAATTGAGTTTTAAATGGAGTTCTGAAGAAGTGAAGAAATAGAATGGGGCCTAAGCAATATTTGAAAAGATAATGAATGGGATTTCTTTTTCAAAAATGCTGAAAGAAATCAAACCACAGATTTAAGTTCCAAAAATTTCAAACAGGATATATGACTACAAGGCTTATCTACCCTTATCATAATGACACTGCTAAAAATGAAAGACAAATTCCTAAAGACATGCCAATATCCCACCTCTGAAAAATGACAATTTACCTTCAAAGAAAATAACAATTAGAGTTTCAGTAACATCTCAAAAGAAACAATAAAGGCCAGAAGAAAAATGTTATATCTTCATAGTGCTGACAAAAAATAACTGTCAATTTATAATTATATAAACAGTAAA
>NW_012150829.1:796740-808598 GCF_000956105.1 Propithecus coquereli
AATTGGAGTGATATCAATGGGAGTAAAATGTTCTAAGCTCCTGAGTTACCCATGAAGAAGTAGAAGTAGCAATTAACATTAGATTTTTAACATGGCAATTTAATTTAAAGTTGATAACTCAAAAAAGAGGTGTAAAGCTGCTTTCTAGCATAGTTTGGTAACTTGTGTAGGAAATACAAAGAGAATAATTGACCTATTTGTATCTGTAAGGTGTTAGACTGAACCGGTTAGATATTCTCAACTGCTATGACTTTTATCTCCATGTGCATGCATTACCTCTTTCAAAATATAATATATAGAGATTTTTTATTTTTAAATACATTAAAAAGGAATAGTTAATGTTGATATGAACTATAGAACTGTAAACAATTACTATCCATATGCTAAAGGCTCAATAGATAATAAAGTATAGCTGGAAATGTAATAGCAATAATGAAGTAGGCTAGATAGCATGTTCAATTGACAGAAGCTAAAGAAAAAGAAATGTTTTAAAAGGATCAAAATTGAATTATATAAATTTCACAATGCAGGCCTAGGAAAATACCACCACTGTGAATAGGGATGAGCAATAACAGTGGTGTTGTTGGGGGAAAGATAGAGCAGGTTGAGCTTAAGGCAAGAGTGAAAAGATAGTATTTGATGAATACAATGAAGACATAGGATAACGTTTCTGCATCAGTTTGAGGACTCCACAAGGCACAGTGGGAAAATTTGGGAGTGGAGGAAGTGAGTGATTCTTGGCAGAGTAAGAAAGTACTGTGATACCACTAAGTATATTAGAATATATATTCCAGTGGGGCTTTAATTTTTGGAATATTAGAGATAAAAACATGTATCCTCTAAATGCTGGTGAATAGAGATTAGATCCTCTGGGTTATCTAAGTCCCCATGGGGCTGGCAGAGCTACAAAAAAAAAAAAAAAAATGTTGAATGACTGATCTCTTTGTACAGGGACACCTGCCCTCGTAGCTGGAGATGGAATTTGTTATTTCAGACGAAGCTCATCAATTTACAGAATTAACAATGGACCACAGTAGACTTAAAACATATGTAATGGTTAAAAGAGAAAACTGTATTAATACAGCTTGTAGACATTGCCGTTTAATTACACCAAGAGCTATCTTTCACCCTTTCCTAATCCTCTCAAGTTTTTCCATCTAGCTAAAGAAATTTCTCTCTATTCATCAGAAACTTCTTAATTTCTGGGGAAATGATTCCAGCACCTGGACTAGGGCCATCTAGTTCTGGCCAATAAAATGTTAGGAAATGTCTTCTTGGATTCTTCAGAACAAGCTTTTTGTCCCTAATAACAATAAAATGAAGATGGAGAAATTCTCTTTCACACACTCTAATATGTTTCCTGCTGTCGGAATGTAATAATTTGAGTGGCCATAGCCGTCTTTCAGCCACAAGTACAAGGCCAAAAGGAACACATTGATGTTGATCATGACATTGTCAATCTGCCAAAAAAAAAAAAAAAAAAGAATAATGTAAACTGCTTATTAATTCTGACATTAAACCAAGGTAGGAGGAACTCCTTATCTGAATCCTATGCTTTAGGAGGATCTCACTCTGTCCCTTCTCAGGACATCCTGCCATAAAAAAAAAAAAAAGAGTCTGTTTGTTTGTGGTGTTTGGTTAGAGTAGAGTGGTTATTATGTAAAAGTTTGCTGATTTTCTAGGATGCCCCTTTCAATGTTCCTTGGCTAGAGAGAACAGGCTTTTGTTTTATCCTGTGCCCAACTGACATTTCTAGGTTTCCTGTTTCTTTAGCTCTAGGTCTAGGATATATGAGCTAGAAAACCCAGAAAAGTCACTACCATGTTGTTCCTTTTGTCCTAATATCCCTATAGGGTCTGCATTCTTTTGGCCATCTTTCAGAATCTCCTAATATTTGTTTTACATGTAACATCCAGGGCTTTTATTTGTACTTAGCACCCACAGGACAGACAGAAATGCCTTATGTCACTCCTAGGTCAAAGAGTTGTCAAGGGGCATCTGGTTTTGCAGTATGTAGACTGAGAATTTCATATGGGTTGTGATTCTAAACACATGTGAAACAGGACACACAGTATGTCCTAGAGTCTGAAATGGGAAAAGAAAAGGAGCAGGACAGTATCTGGTGGTCACATCTGCACACACTAGTATTATCTGACAGGGAATTCATGAGAATTCCTATCACGACAAGGAGCATGAGAAACCTAGACGTAAAACTCAATCTTTAGGTCTTTGTGAGAGATTTTGTTAAAAAATGAATATCAAAATATTGTGTTAAGTAGCATATTAATTTTATATATAACTACCAGATACCTACATAAGATATAGAGGCATATGGGCATACCTAGAAAATATTGCAGGTTCAGTTTCAGACCACCACAATAAAGTGGATATTTCAATAAAGCAAGGTATGTAAACTTGTTTCCCCATGAATATAAAAGTTACATGTACACTATATTGTAGTCTATTAAAGTGTCCAATAGCTTATGTCTAAAAAATAACTGCCCATACCTTAATTAAAAACCCTTTATTGCTAAAAAATGTTAATGATCATTTGAGCCTTCAGCCAGTAATAACTTCTGTGGGGGTGAAGGGTTTTGCCTTGATGTTGATGGCTGCCGATTGATCAGGGTGGTGGTTGCTGAAGGTTGGAGTGGCTGTGGCAATTTCTAAAACTAAGATAACAATGAAGATGTTGCATCCATTGATTCCTCCTTTCACTAAAGATTTCCTGTAGCATTCAGTGCTGTTTGATAGCATTTTATCCACAATTTGAATTTCTTTCGAAAGTGCAATCTTCTCAAAGCCTCCTGCTGCTTTATTGCCTAAGTCTATGCAATATTCTAAATCATTTGTTGTCCTTTCAACAATGTTCACAGCATCTACACCAGAAGTAGATTCCATTTCAAGAAAACGATTTCTTTGCTCATCTATAGGAAGCAGCGCTTTATTCATTCAAGTTTGATCACAAGATTGCACCAATTTTGTCACATCTTCTTTGGGCTCCACTTTTAATTCTTATTGTCTTCCTATTTACACCACAACGGGTGTTACTTCCTCCAGTGGAGTCTTGAACCTCTCAAATTCATCCATGAGAGTTGGAATTAACTTTTTCCAAACTCCTGCTAATGTTGATATTTTGACTTCCTTCCATGAATTATGAATGTTCTTAATGACATCTAGAATGGTGAATTCTTTCCAGAAGGTTTTGAATCTACTTTGCCCAGATCCATCAGAGGAATTACTATCTTTGGCATCTATAGTCCTATGAAATGTCTTTCTTAAATAAGACTTGAAAGTCAAAATATTCCTTGATCTATGGGTTGCAGAATGCCTGTTATGTTAGCAGTCATGAAAACGGTATTTATCTCTTTGTACATCTCCATCAGAGCTGTTTGGTGATGAGGTGCGTTGTGAATGAGCAGTAATATTTTGAGAGGAATCTTTTTTTTTCTGAGGAGTAGGTATCAACAGTGGGCTTAAAATGTTCAGTAAACGATGCTATAAACAGATGGGCTGTAATACAGACTTTGTTGTTCCACTTATAGAGCACAGGCAGAGTAGAATTAGTGTAATTCTTAAAGGCTTTAGAATTTTCAAAATAGTGAATGAGTATTGGTTTCAAATTAAAGTCTCCAGGTGCATTAGCCCCTAACTAGAGAACAAGCTGCCCTTTGAAGCTTTAAGCCAGCAACTGACTTCTGCTTTCTAGATATGCACGTCCTAGATGGCATCTTCTTCCAATAGAAGGCTGTTTTGTCTACGTGGAAAACCTGTTGTTTAGTGTAGCCACCTATGTCAATTATTCTTAGCTAGATCTTCTAGATAACGTGCTGAAGCTTCTGCATTAGCACTCGGTTTTTCACTTTGCACTTTTATGGTGTGGCCATAGCTTCTTTTCTTAAACCTTATGAACCAATCTCTACTAACTTCAGACTTTTCTTCTGCAGCTTCCTCACCTCCCTCAGCCTTTTTAGAATTGAAGAGAGTTAGGGCCTTGCTCAGGATTAGGATTTGTTTTAAGGAAATGTGGCTGGTTTGATCTATCCAGATCACTAAAATTTTCTTCATATCAGCAATAAGGCTGTTGTACTTTCTTATCAATCATGTGTTCGCTGGAGTAGAACTTTTTATTTTCTTCAAGTACTTTTCATTCTCAACTTGGCTAACTGGTACAACAGAACTAGCTTTTAGCTTATCTTGGCTTTTAACATGCCTTCTTCACTAAGCTTAATCATTTGTAGCTTTTCATTTAATGTGAGAGAGGTGAAACTCCTCCTTTCTCTTGAACACTTAGAGGCCATTGTAGAGTTATTAATTGGCCTAAGTTCAATATTGCAGTGTCTCAGGAAATAGAGAGGCCCAAGGAGAGGGCGAGACAAAGAGGAAACGCTGGTTGGCGAAGAAGTCATGACACACACAATATTTATCTATTAAGTTTGCTGTCTTATATGGGCACCATTCATGATTCCCCCAAACAATTCCAATAATAATATTTAAGATCACTGATCACAGATCACCATAATAAAGATAATAATAATGAAAAAGTTTTAAAAAATTTTATGAGAAATACCAAAATGTGACACAAAGACATGAAGTGTGCACATGAGCACATTCTGTTGGAAAAATGGTGCTGATAGACTTGTTCAATTCAGGGTTGCCCCAAAATTTCAATTTGGAAAAAAAAAATGCAATATCCAGGAAGTGCAATAAAGCAAAGCACAATAAAATGAGGTATACCCATATATATAGTTTTCTTGGTTTTCTAGCTCATGTATCTTAGAGTTGGAGGTAAAGAAGCAGGCAACCTAGAAATGTATACATAGATATCTATATAGTACATATATGTCTATCTATCTATATAATCTATATCTATCTGTATCTATCGCACTCTCAAATCAGGCCTATTGGTGAGTATTCAACTTTAAAAATAATTTTTAAATTAGCAGAATATCACATATCAAATCTTTGCTAAGCAGAAAAATGTTAAAAATTTTGGTCCCTTGTCATTCAATCTGGCTGTTGCACCATCAAAGAAAAAAATACATTTTAAAGGGAATTTGAAAGAAAGAGCCATATTACCCCAAAAGGAGGAAATATTGTTCTTTTTGCTGGGTCTTAGACGTCAACACATATTTCTACTTTTAAGCTTTGGACTGTCCCTGAAAACAGTATTTAAAAGCTTATCATGTTTATTTGTTACATTAGCACATCCATAATTTTATATTATCCTTGTGGAAATATTGTTTCTCTCACAAATATTCTTCACATAAGACAGATCATAATGCAATTTAACATGTAAATGTAGCTTAATAAGGAAGAGTTCAGCCTAATTGCTTTCTAAGCCTAATCAAGAAATTTAAGTTAGTTGAGAGCTGACAGTTTTGGAATGCAAAAGATTTGTCTTTACATATTTTAACTAATTAAACTTGTAATTATTCAGTACTTTCCTTCTTTAAGCATTTAAAAAACACTTTTCAAGTAAATTTCCTGTGGTGTAGAGCAGTAAGTGATCATCAACTACATTCCTCAAATAGAAAATGTGAGGTAATAGCATTCATCTATGGTTTCCTTTCTGCATTATGTTTATATTAACATGGCTGAAAATTTTCCAACAGACATTGTAAATGCGCCAAGAAATATGCATTCAATTATTTGCATTATACTTAGAACTGTTTCAAAATGGGTTTTATATTTCTTTGAATAAAATTATTAGAGAACTATAAATTGTTAATGAATATAGGTGGAGATTCTTGTCAACATTTTTTCACAGGAATGTTTAGGGCAGCTGCCATTGGTCAGGGCTAATCATGTATCTGACCCAGGTATAAGGCTGTGTTTCTTTGGTTGGAAAAGTTGGGTGGAAATTTGCTAAGATTACTTACATATTGAGCAACATTAATCAATACGACTCAGATTATGCAGATCACGAATTTGAAAAAAATTCACAAATTGAGAATAAGAGTGAAGGCTTCTCAAATATCCATTAACATAAATTATAAATTTATTATAACTTTTATTTTGTAGCTATAATTTTATTTAAGGAAATGTTTATGTGATTCTAAACAATTTAGCAACTGTAGGCTTTTGTTCTATTCAGTGTGACTCATTTACTAGTCTACCCACTAAGTTGATGAGTGAAATATTTCTATATGCATGAAATATTGCCTTTTTAAAATTTGCTGAATGAAAACAATTACTACAATAACCATAGTGCCCTATATTCCAGTAGCAAAATGACTATCTCAAGCAAAGGAAGACTTTTTAACTGGTATTAATTTGTCCTATTTTGACAGAAGCCATAGAAGACAAAAATATTTTTTCACCTACACAGGAGGTTTCATAGGGTCAGGCACATCAGTGGAGCAGTTGTAAATAAATTTTGAATGCTTCTTTTGAGCTAACATGATCAACTTCCTGTTCCTATTCTATTATGGTTGTTTAGTACCTGATCTGCTAGATGAGCTTCAGAAGAAACAGAATAAAAACAATAAGGTACAAAAGGGTAAAGGGTTCATGGTGAAGGTTAGATTATACAGAGATATAATGTACCTAACTTTAATTTTCTATAGTTAGGGAATGTTTAGTTTTAATAATATTGATTACAAAATTAGAAAAATCATTATACTATCACAAATCTACATATATTTTATTTTAAGAAAGGTCCTATAAAAATTTCTCTGGGTTTTTATTTAGGCAATTACGAATTATATTTTCATCCTCACATTTTTAAAGCAGTAGTTCTATTTAAATCATTGCAATTGAAGAAGAAATTGTTTTCTTACTAAGGAGTACATGTATAGTCCTTAGGATATTGTGTTATGTTTATTGGAGATGGTGAAAATGAATCTATTCTGTTGAAAAGTAAATACAGACACGTGTATCAATTGTTATCCTTTCCTAAGAAGAATAATCACACCATATAATATTCTTTGGAATATCAAAAAACTGTTATTCATTTGTTAATTAGTGAGGTCAAATCTTTATCCCATAATTATTAAGTAAAAATATTCTCAAATTACATTAATTAAAATAAGTCATGACATTAATTCCTTCTATTTGGGTTAAACTTTACATCCTCATTTAGCATGGTCTTTGAACATCTCCAGACACTATTTTTATATGGTATTAATACACAATTAATGCATTTTAACTCAGATGGTTCTGTAAAACATTAAATCTAATTTATTTATGGCATTAAGAACATTTCTATAAGGAAAAAATTTGTCTTATCATAGATAGTCGATGTTTTATTTAGATCTTTTTCTATTACTCTGTTGAGGTTGTCTTCTTTTTGTTTCCCTGATTCTACTTTTTTCCTCCTCCTCTCCCCTCTCATCTCCCTCCTCCCTCTCTTCTCCTTTTCCTTCTTGTACTTCTCTTCTTGCTCCTCCTCCTATTCTCTTTCCTGTCTTAACCAGTTACCAGCATAAACAAAGCCTATCTCATTGTATTTTCCCTCATTCATGTGTGTGTGTGTGCAAGTGAAAATCAATGCAATGAAGTACATAATTTACTTAAATTAAAATATTCTGAATATTTAAAGTAATATTAAACAGGGAATTTGACCAATAATGCATGCAGAAGGAAATCAGGAAGAAAGAAAAGAAGGGATTAAGGAAGTGATAAACTTGGTTCAAATTAATGTTTCAGTTTACAAATATTTCAATCACCAACAGTGAGAAAGATATCATATTAGGTTTAGGAAGATATTAAGAAAGATAGCCCTTAATCCCAAGAAGAATGTGCCTTACCAGAATGAAAAACAGCAGAAAATGAAGACATTTAAAATTCTAAACAACTGGTGACAAACTTATAGATCATTGTAATAAACTATAAAAGAGAATTAAAAATCTAGAAATCAAGAATATGAAAGTATTATTTTCAAATCATGAATCCAATGGTATCATGAAAGATGTTTTTTGAGAGTAATTTCCATTGGGTTCTCAAGCATCTATTCTATGTCAAGGATTGTGATAAACACATCATAGCAAATAATCAACAAAACAGTCATATAATACCTACAGTTTACGATTGAATGAATATAATTTAATAGAAGTTAGATTTTCCTTGGCTAGTTCAGCTAATTAATGTGCAGATAATTTCAAGTGCACAACTTTCAAAACAAGTCTTTTGGAAATGATGTCTTACACATTACAGAGGCTCCTTAACTTCTGATGGGGTGATGCCATGATAAATCCATTATAAAGTCAAACTATAATGAGCTGAACCATCCTAAGTCAAAACTGACTTTGTAAGGGAAAATACATTTTTATAGGCAATAGGTTTCTTAGGCCAATCTAAGATGACTGCCGCAGTGTTTTTTCCAGCCCGGCTGCCTGGCTAGGTGGGCTTCCCAGGAGGCATGAGTCGGCACACTTAAGTAACCAAGATGTTACATCCTATGTGAACCCATGTGATCATGCTTTCCCATGGCATGTTGCCACTATTGTTCAGAGCCTTATATAAGCGCTTGCCATATTCTTGGCCATGCTTTTTTGCCATTGCTGTGTCCCCCCCACAATAAAGAGCATGTCTCACCTACCTGCTGCCACTCGCCTTTTCTTCCAGTTTCCGAAGCCTGTACTGGAGTAGGCGCTAGCCACAGAGGTTCCTCCTCACACACCTGGATTCTGTGAACATTTGAAAAATGAACATAGAATTTGAAAATGATATTTTAAGTGAGAAAAAAATAGGATAAGAGACAAATGCAGACAATTGAAATAGAGTTTATAGTTCAGCTCAGCAAGACTATGTTGGCTGAACTGTTTCTAAGTAGCAAGCACGGACAGCTGGCATCAGAAAATTACCCTTCATTCATCAAGACACGGAAATCCTTGTTTATAGTTTCACTTCAAATATTTAAATTTCTAATAATAAACATCTGAGTAAAATGATAGTAGGTAAACCCGCCTAATGTGAATTTTTCTACATTATTTTTAAAATATTGATTCACAAATGGCATAGAGGCAAGATGGTGGACGAGAGACACCTCCAGTCAGAGCATCTCAGCAAGAAGGAAAAATTTTAGATGAAAGTGAAAAAAACAAACAGGCAGACAAACTTGGATCAGACGAGGGTCAGAAGGAAGGGTGCCCGAACCTACAGGAGACTCCACAGGAAGAGGCTGCAGAGCAGAACTTGAAGGAGAAAGGCACCGGCAGGATCTAAGCCGTGAGAGGCTTGGAGACCAGCGACAAGGGTAGGTGGAGCGGTTAAACCTCCCCTCCCTTGTATCTCGGACTGCTGGTGGCTCCCCAGCTTCTGGAGAGACCTGCTGACACCATCCCAGAGACGGCTGCTGCCAGTGAGTGGTGAGCCTCTTGCGGACAGGGCACTGGACTCCCAGCTCCCTCGGGGCACGTCCCGCCCCACAGACCCCAGCCAATGGGCAGGCGCCATATTACGTCATTCTCCGCTCCTGTGAGGAGAAAGCTCTGTGGCTGGCACATACTCCAGCGCAGGCTTTGGAAACTGGAAGAAAAGGGGAGTGGCAACTGGCAGGTGAGACATGCTCTTTATTATCACTGGTGGGGGGTAGGATACAGCAGCGGCAAAAAAGCATGGCCAAGAACACGGTGAGCGCTTACATATGGCTCTGAACAATAGTGGCAACATGCCATGGGAAAACGTGATCACATGGGTTCGCACAGGAGATAACACCTTGGTTACCTAAGTGTGCTGACTCATGCTTCCCCAGAAGGCCGGCTAGCTAAGAGGCAGGCCGGAAAAAACACTGGGGCAGCCATCTTAGTTTAACCTAAGAAAACTATTGCCTATACAAATGCGTTTTCCCTTACACTTTCCCCTCCACTACCTGAGGCTGCCAAGACAGACAATTTAGCCGCCACCCGGAGGCATCCACAGGGAACGGGCCCTTTCCCTTTGGAGGCCTGTAGCAGGCTGAGGGGTACTGGGACTATGAGCTCCCTACCCACCACCGGCCCTCCCTGGTGTTGCTTTCCTGGTGACTCCAGCAGAGCAGGGCAAATCCCGAGACAGAGAGACATTGATCCAGCTTGGGCACCCCCTGGGTGACTTGAAACTGGCATTCTTCTCCTTGACAGGGTCAGGAATTAATCTCTGTGGTCCAGGGGACAGGCCTGCAGGCCAGATCCAAAATACTATTACAAAAATAATAAATATTCAGATAAAACAAACTAATAGAAAATTATTGGTAAGGAAGAATGTTAATTTGAATTTTGCTTTTTTAATACGTAATGCAATGGCTGAAGCAGGAGCAGCGTTTCTCATAACTTAGTATACACCTACATTACATAATTAAAATTTAGGCACTTCAAATTAAACAAAGAATCATAGAAATCAACCTGAATCTCCAATCTATATAAATGCAGATGGATATGGGTAACCAAACAGGAAAATAAGGAAGAAAACAATCACCTACCATACATGTAGAAAGGGTAATAGTGACCTCTACATGGTAGTAGTTCAAGGATAAGTGAAATGTAAGGAAGGGAAAGGGAGTACTGGCCAAGAATATAGACATAAGAAACAGATGAAATTTTAGGAAACAACTGCCCAATTCACTCAAAAAGACTCAAAAGCATATGGCAACTGAAAAGAAACACATGCACAGGACAACAAAAAGGAGGGAAAAATATAAAAAGAAAGTGACTGAAATAAATAAAGATATGGCACTCTTTAAAAAATTTGTGGATATAGAAAAACTACAAAAATATATACTTCTGTCAAAAAATGATTTATAATCAAGATATTGAATATAATATACTAAAAATAATTTTTCTCATCATTTTTTGACAAAGGTAACAATTATACAAAGAGGTAAAGATCCTGAATAAATCACTATCTTATTCATAGATCATACCAAAAAGTATGGAAGATTTATTGGATCAAAGTGTTTAAAAATCTTTTGACCAGTCATTGGCTTATCACTAATTTATACTGACCCAAGGGCAACACTTGGAAGCCAAACTTAAACATAAAAACAAGAAACAAGAAAATTAACAGACACATCAGTGGTGACTCACTGTGGGGAAGACAGACTCTACAAAATTAATTCTAACATAATAGAAAATAAGCAAAAAAACAACAATACCTGATTAGGTCAGTGGACAAAATCTAGAATTACCACAATGTATATATCTAAAACACTGAGATGCTAAGCAAAAATTATGAGACATGTCAAAAGAGAGTAAAGTACAATCACATACCAGAATAAATAAAAATTAGCAGAGCCACTGAGACCTAGAGAATGTGATTGAGAGTGTCACTATAGGCATAGTGAGAATTCCAGGAGAGAAGTTAAGAAAGAAGAAAAAAAGGACCAAAAAAAAAAAAAAATTGAAGAAATATTAGGCAAAAATTTCACAAGTTTGATGAAAGTATAAATACCCAAGAAGATCAGTAACTATAATTAGGATAAATACAGAAATATCCACACCTGGGCACATCATAGTCAAACTGTTGAAAGCCCAAGACAACGAGAAAATTTTTGAAAGTAGCAAGAGGGAAACTACTTATTGTATAAAAGGGAATCTCAAAAAGATTAAATGTTAACTTCTCAGAAACAATGGAGAGAGGCTAGATGGCAGTGGGATGAAATATTTTTAGTCAAAAAACAATTCAGTAAAGAATTTCATATCCAGAAAAAGTATTTTTCGAAAATGAAAAAAAAAATTAAGACAAAAGACATATTCAGGTAAAGGAAGACTGGGAGAAGTAATGTTTCTCAAGTGTTCTCTCAAAAAATACTAAATGAGGAACTTCAAACTAAAAGGAAGTGACACCAATGATAACTTGAATCTAAACAGAGAAGTAGCACTCATAGGGGTGATCATATCATAGAAAATAAAAGACAGTTTATGTATTTTTTCCCTCTT
>NW_012150829.1:809383-809762 GCF_000956105.1 Propithecus coquereli
TTAAAATGGTACACTAGAAAAATATCCATTTAACCAAAAGATAGCAATAAAGCAATAAAGTAAGAACGGGAGAGGGGAAAAGTTCTGATACAGACAAAAAACAAATAGCAAAAGAGAGGCATAAAGGAAACCATATCAATTATTATTTTATGGATATAATGGATTAAACACTGCAAATGGATTAAACACTGCATCAAAAGAAAGAAATTATTAGACTTGATAGAATAAAAAGGTCCACATATACACTAACTATAAGACACACTCTAAATTCATAGATTAAAATAGATTGAACGTAAAAGGATAGAAAATATGTATTGTAAAAAGAGTAAATAATAAAAGAGCTGGAGTTTCTATATTGAGTACTCTTTAAGACAACAAA
>NW_012150829.1:818582-820507 GCF_000956105.1 Propithecus coquereli
ACTCAGCAAGTGACTTAACCTGGAGTTTGGTGAATTATAAGACCATTTTTGCTGGGTTCCCATGTGACCCTTGAAGAATATTCACTGAAATTTAACTTATGTGGTATGCACAATTATTATCTTACTTAAACCTTAAAACAACAATTTAATATAGTTATATTTATTATCCCCATTTTACTGATGGGATTACAAGGAATATAGAGGTGACATAATAACCAATTCACTCAGCAAGTGACTTAACCTGGAGTTTGGTGAATTATAAGACCATTTTTGCTGGGTTCCCATGTGACCCTTGAAGAATATTCACTGAAATTTAAGAACTAAAGACACTTACATATCAAAAATCCTCCTCTCAACTTCTCTCCCTTTATAGGCTACACTCTAAGAACTAATTATAATGAATAGGTCAAGATGTTAGGCTTGGAGTTTGTCAGATGGACCACCTTTGAAATCCTCACTTTGTCATTTTCTGGCTTTGAGATTATGAGCAAGTTATTCAGATCCTAGTAGTTTCGAATTGGCCTTCCGTAAATGAGGACAATATCTATCTCATATTTTAAGGCAAGAGTAAATAAAAGTTTGTATGTTAGGAGAATAGAATACATCTGTCACTATAACATACTCTGTGGTTCTGATGCAACTTCTCTAATGAATAACCCTAAGCCCCTTCTAATATTAAAATACTTTTTGAACTCTTTGATTTGATCCTCTTTCAAATGCAGTTGGTCATCTTATTTCTCAGTCTCTTTCCCAGGATAACATATAGTAACTTGCCTTGTGATGAAATCTCCTAAGAACAAACACATTCCCCAGCAAAACTTTGTGTGCCTTGGGATCTTACTGCTAAAAACTCAACTGCCAGCCACATTTCTCGGGACATGACAGACAGGCTCTAAAAGTTCTGCTGACCTTTACTTGAATTAATATTAAACCAGTGATATCCTCAAGAGGCTCAAGGGTGGATTCTGCACTGTTCTCCCCAGCCATGCATTCAGTAACATCATATTATTATATAACTTGAAATCAGCCATGGAAGAAGTTTATCATTACAAGAATCAGCAGACACTACAAATCAGGTTTTTATTTTGTCTTGTTTGCCTTTGAAAAATATTTTGAATGCCTGCTTTATTAGCTGACCATAGTGAAGACTGATATGTCTTATATAGGTTAGTGCTACTCAAATTGTGGTCCATGGACTAATGCTCATCACTGAACTGTTTGTTACTATTCCACCTTGGAATAAGTACAGTAATCGAGCATGAGCATTTGGGAAAATTTAGAGCATTTTGACACTTATTTTGGTAATTAATTTCTTTTCAATTTTACAAACACTTCAGTAATAGGTTTTGAAAAAATATTCCATTAATACACTTCTATAGATACTATACTTAAGTAGTCCCAGTCCCCATTTCTTGGCATCTCTATAGCCAGATCACTTTCACCTATGTTTGCCCTGCCATGGAAACTGGAGCACATCCAATCCCCTTGCTTGCTTCCCCCTCTCACTGTTTAAGGACCAAGAATGACTGATGTCTGAGCCAACGCAAATTACTGCAGTGAACTTTAGTAAGCTCATTTATTTCTCTGTCCTAAGAATTCCCTTTTTCTGGGAATTCATTTTTATGAAACAAATAAGAATATACTCTAATGTAGAAAGCTATCAAAAATCAAAAGGAGAAGATTGGCATGGATAGAACGAAGAGAAAGTGGTGTTGGTAAATGTGGCCAAAAGTAATTCTGCAGTGAAAGGCTTTGTGGATTTTTAGGACTTGCTTGGAAGTTCTGGTGCAAAATATCTTTATTTTTAAACCCAAGCTCATTTTGAAAGCCATAATTTACTTCAAAAACTTTGGCACTTATTTCCAGTACTTCAAATAACTCATTGAATATTTTATAGTTTGTATTTTCTCTAGTCTAAATTTATA
>NW_012150829.1:820557-821330 GCF_000956105.1 Propithecus coquereli
TAACAAATTATTAGAAATAACAATATGATTGCACTTGTTTCAGAAACTCTTACTTACATTCTCTCTTTTATATTAAAAAATGATGGTGTTTAAACCATCAGAATATGTAGTAGACCTGAAAATACTGATGTGAATTTTCATGGTCCCTGTGCATCTTGGATGCCAAATGGGTTCACTCTGTCCTTTGATAGTCAAGTAAAATTTTATCTGAACCCCCATTCCACATGGATGCATGACCCAGCAACATCCCTCTCAACATCTCAGGAAATTCTTGAAGAGATTGGTTGGTTCAAGGGACAGAGCATGAAGTATCTCTGGGATCTTGTATTTATTAATTTTGTTTTTGTTTTTTGATTCTTACCATCTAATGCCTTCCTTTCTCCTTTTCAAATTGCTCCACACTGGAAGCTTTTTTAAAAAACTTTTGTAGCAGATTTTAACTTAAGATGTGTATAGTGACATGGTTGTGGCAGTGAAGGCAGGTTACATAATAGCTAAGCTGATAGTGCAAAAATGATTATACATCCCTATTATTACAAGGCCTTTGGCCACTTTACTGTCAGATGTTTCTTATTAGCCCAATTTCTTAGCAGTTCCCAAAAGCCTGTGGGTACTTCCCATTTTGTACACCTTCCATTTTGTACTTTCTTTTTACTCTTCTTTGGACTATTTGCTCCTACTTACACATTCCTACTTATTAACTATTCATAGCTTTTAGCTCTTAATTTGTGCAGTAGTTTTCTATTTGATCCATCTTCATCCTTTGTCACCTT
>NW_012150829.1:821380-822243 GCF_000956105.1 Propithecus coquereli
ATTTATGAGATTCTCTGGTAGCCAAAGAAAAAACTATGAATATCACCATCTTTAATACTTCATATCTAATGTATTTTAATGTCGATCGTACTTTCCAAATAAAGCTATCATCATTCATCTTTGTAACATTTACATTCAGTAAGTCATGTCAGGATGGCTGTATTTTTTTAACCAGATGAAAAATAAATCTATATTCCTAGAATAACCAAAAAGAAAAGAAAGACATTTTTGGCATTTGTAGAGCTTTTCACTACTCAATAAAATTAAATGTCATTAATATGCTACTATTTAGCTAAACTTCTATACCCTTTCTTGGTAATCATTGATTTTTAAAAACATAGTTTTCCTCTGGAAATTGACTTGGCTTATGTATCATTGCTGTGTTGATTTTAATATAAAACTTTCTGGATATTGCTTTATGCTAATAAATTCTCAAGAGAAAAGATACCATTTCATCAAATAAATTCTGCAATTTAGCAACAGCCACATTTTGCCAATCTATTGAGTGTATATATTTGATTACTCTGCACCTGTGTGAAATGATCATTAAAGCAGTTTGTATTCTGAGTGACTACAGAGTCTGCTGGCCTCATATTGATATTATCTTCTATTTATTTATGTGCTAAGCCTACCTAAAACATCAGACTCATAACGAGTAGCATGAGACACAAAAATCTATTATATCTACTCAGTGGTACATAAGCCAAGTGTTAAGAAGTAGAGTGTGGGTGTTTTATACATCTTGTGTTAGAAACTCTCTTAATTCTCCATTTAAAAGCTAATAAAAATGTAATAACTTTATGATTATGTCATTGATCATCAACTGTGCAACAAAATTTAATACATATTTGTATGAACTTCAG
>NW_012150829.1:824328-825565 GCF_000956105.1 Propithecus coquereli
GTATCTCTGGGATCTTGTATTTATTAATTTTGTTTTTGTTTTTTGATTCTTACCATCTAATGCCTTCCTTTCTCATTTTCAAATTGCTCCACACTGGAAGCTTTTTTAAAAAACCTTTGTAGCAGATTTTAACTTAAGATGTGTATAGTGACATGGTTGTGGCAGTGAAGGCAGGTTACATAATAGCTAAGCTGACAGTGCAAAAATGATTATACATCCCTGTTATTACAAGGCCTTTGGCCACTTTACTGTCAGATGTTTCTTATTAGCCCAATTTCTTAGCAGTTCCCAAAAGCCTGTGGGTGCTTCCCATTTTGTACACCTTCCATTTTGTACTTTCTTTTTACTCTTCTTTGGACTATTTGCTCCCACTTACACATTCCTACTTATTAACTATTCATAGCTTTTAGCTCTTAATTTGTGCAGTAGTTTTCTATTTGATCCATCTTCATCCTTTGTCACCTTGCTCAGTATCCTGAGGGTCTGATGTATAGCGACTGCCTGAAAGGGCTCCTTTCTTCTCTGCTATCCAGCTGGCTTTAAGCTATGGGAGATATCAGCAGGAAATCAAAGGGTGGCAGAGAAAAAGATGAGGGTATCTATCCCACTGACTCTCACCTTCCTGGGTTACCGTGCGTTTGCTCTGTCCCTCTATATAAGAACACTGCTGCTCAGCCTTGCCTTCTGAGCCCTAACTTCCATACTAAAAAGTCTATCAAGATTTTCTTTCTCAACCATAGGAATCCTTTCTAGGAAAAAGGTATGGTGCCTACAGTAACTATAATATTTTTCTTACCCTGTTATACACATCTAAAGATGAATCTTTGTTTTGTTGTGTTATGATGATGATGATTTTGAAATAAGCCACAAAAAAAGCAAGTGATGATTATGCAGAGTTTTGTAGATTTTGACTCTCTTGTGAACTGACAGAGGGATCAAAAAAATAATGTGTCTAATTATACCAAGAGAGACATAACCCAATATTTGCTAATTACATGAAACTAAAAGCTCTTAGAAAATCAATTTCCAATAGAAAACTTCCCTCAATGGCACTCTTTTGTCAGGAGAGCACCTGGCACCTGAAAGACTGGAGTTGGAAAAAAATGATATAAAAAGAGGAAACTTGAAATTAAGCAACTTTTTTTTTTTACTTTAATATAAAGCTTAGGGCTGATTTTAGTGAGTTTATTAATAAAGAGGCTGTTAGATAGATTATGGAATTTCTACAGTGTATTAA
>NW_012150829.1:836885-839815 GCF_000956105.1 Propithecus coquereli
GTAGTTCTGGACTTCAACATGCCTACACAATTCAAAGTTATTTGTGAAAAATCAGCATTTAGTACAGTCTGTTATTCTTAACTCTCAAAGAAACTTGGGCTACTCAATCTGTACTGTTGCTTATATAAAAACATAACTTGTTGTTAGCAGAAAAAATGATGAGGATTGTAGAACAAGTAAAATAGCCATCACCAGGTAACTCTCCTTTATGAAAACTACTATATCACATTATAAACTATTAATAAGTTGAGGAAACAGCTCTGGATTTGAAGAAATTATCTGTGATTCTTAGGAATAAAAGAAAGTCACAAAGAGTTTTAAGTAAATGTGGACCTCTAATGGATTTTAGTAGTCCAAGGTGTTCTGGTTTATTATTGTGACTATTTGCTTGGTGCATACATCACACTGACTTGTGCATGATATGCAAATGATGGAGATGTACACTCCAGCAACAACATTGCAAGATCTTCAGTTCAAGTGGTCACAGCCCTCCATTTAAAATCTTTTTGCAGCTTTATACAATTTTCTTTAGAAATGGAGTCCGATTAGCATAATTTGGGCCAGCACTGGGTCCAAATAGCCATAGATAGGAGAAAGAATCAGAAATGATATAATTTTTGGGGGGTTGGAGCACATTAAAATAAATGAGGAAATTGGATATAGTAGGAATTTGAAAGTTAATGCAAAATTGTTAGTATTTATATCAGAGTTTATCATTATATGCATTTTTATGTTTGATTTTGTCATTACATGAATTTTTAAATTTTTGATTCATCATATTTTCAGCAATAATACACAGTAAAAAAGCATAATATGTTGTTCCTAAACTCAGCTTTTCTTTTAGATCCATTCTCTTTTCCCTCCCAGCAAGTAAAGAGACCAGACACAAGCATTTGCTTGGCCTAGCACATTATGCATCCCAGCATGAAGAGTAAAACAGGGCATTTGATATGCTAACATAATTTAGAATAATGTTTTAAATTATGCATAATTTATTTCACCCTATAAGAAAAATGCATGCATAAGTATTCTTGACCATATGCTGATTATGTAATAATTTTTCTCACATACTTTGTTACTCTTAGTAACTCAATCTTTTGTTTCAGTGCTACCTTTGCTTGTATTAACTGTTTGATCTTATTTAAAACTCAAAGCCATACTTATCCATAAAATAGATACCAATAATAGTTCATTCCTGTGTAACCTATTATTATGAAGTTTGTGTTTAGGTAATAGATATAAATGTACATTAGTTAATAGCATAGCATGTTAATATATTTCATTTTAATTGTAATGTAACAATAATAATTATGAGAACTCTCAAAGATGCATCTATACAATTGCAAAAGGATTCTTTAGTCTTGGTGGAGGTCATTTCCTTGACTAAAAGAATGATGTGGAAAGTAAAAGATAAAGAAAAAAGTAAATATACAATTTCAAAGCTGCATTGAACATTTTATTTCCAATGTTATTAGTACTTTAAAATGGGATTAGTCATACAATGATCTATTTATACATCTTGATATGCTCTTCTACTAATTTGGAAGATTAAAGGTTCATTCATCTTCTCTTCTTTTATTATTTATTTTTATATTTTGATTTAAACAGAATCCGTGATAGACAGTCATTGGACCTAACAAAAAGCATCAGATATCTGAAAGAGAACAAGTAGTTTGTTCTTTATTGAATTCCAAAAAGACCACAATAAAAAAGGAATATTTTCTTTAAAGCTGCCACAGTAATATTTGTCACTGTCTTACAGTGTCACGTGTTTACCTTAAATAATATAACTTACAATGAATATCAAGATTGAAAACATTAAATAAGCCAGTGCCACCAATTAATTAATTAATTAATTAAACCATAAAGAAACAATGTAAACATGTAAAATCCAAATCCAAAATATTTGCTTGGGAGCATTGAGTAGAGAATTGTTACAATCACTCATTTTTCTGACATTAAAATGGATGCCACTATAGAAACTATGTGAAAGGATTTTTATGAATATCAGTTATTGTCTCATATTCATACTTTCTCTATTGTAGAACTACTTATTGATAAAATCCCACTTCAGACAATGATAAAGTACCTTGTAGAAGAACAATGTTCCATCTACGTACAACTGGAATAAAGGTATTTAACAGCATTGGAAAGCTGAGACATCCAGGACTTGAGGGGACAGAAAACCTTAAAATAGAAAGCTCATTAAAGTAAGGCAAATTTCTGTGCCATGCTTTTGTCCTTGAGGCATTGAGTAACGTTGAAGTTGTGCAGGACAAGAAAGGAAAGCAGCTAAGATGAAGAAAAGCTAGCTGGGGAGAGAACAATGGGAATCTGTAGATGCTAAAACAATACAGACTTGAGGGGCTAAAATCCCAGACATTAGAGAAGCCTAATGAAGTAAGCCCAACACTGCCCTAATTATCAGCATGAACCATTTGTCTTTTAAACATATACATTGTGAAAGTTAGAAAGCAGTTTAAAAGCTGATTGTAATATTTGAGAGTTACCAGAAAGACAAAAACTGCAGTTCACAATCGACCTGGCTAAACATCACAACAGACTCTCCATTCGGACCCTGAAAGGATACACTGTAGACGTGGATATAAACCAGAGGTAAAACATGCTAAGTCAAAAGATATCATTAAGGGAATGGCAAGGCAAATTACAGAACGGGAAAAAATATTTGCTATACCTGTATCCAACAAACAATCTTATTTAGAATGTATACACATTCCTGTAAATCAGTAACACAATAGATAACAGATAAAATAGGCAAGAAACTTAATTTCACATTTCAAAATAACCAATAAAGAAAATATCCAAATAGTCAATAAACGATGAAAGACTTGTTAAAGTCATTAGGCAAATGAAAATTAACACTATAACAAGATTGCATTAAACATTTATTTCAGAATATGTTAAAAAAA